>NC_057812.1:591618423-591902678 GCF_018294505.1 Triticum aestivum | reverse complement strand
TTTTTCTTCTTCTTCCTCTTTATTTTATCAGAAATGAGGGTCGTCGAGGGTCAGGGCGCCGAACGGTAGAGGAAACCCTAAATAGCAAGTATCGTCGGTGTGAGATACATGTGGCCGTCGGTGTCGGACAGTACATCCACCTCCCACAAGTGACGCGGGCTTCGACGCCCACGTCACTTGTGGGACGTGGATGTAGTGTACGACACCGATGGCCACATGTATCTCACACCCACGATACTTGCTATTTAGGGTTTCCTCTACCGCTCGGTGACCCTCGACGACCCTCGTTCCCGATAAAAAAAAGAGGAAGAAGAAGAAAAAAAGAGGAGAAGAAAGAACTCCTCTATTCTTTCTTCTCCTCTTTTTTTTCACTTCCTCTTCTTTTTTTATCCTTGAAGCGTTGTCGAGGCCACCCCAAACCCTAGAGAAGCAGCATCGAGGCCACCCCAAACCCTAGAGAAGCAGTGTCGAGGCCACTAATTAATATTAGTTCTACGTTTGCCACTAATATATCCATCTGTCATGTTTGAATAATAATTGCCATGTTTTCAATATTTGTAGAAACTATGGACACCGCCCGAGACGAAGTACAAGAAGAGTTGTTGGGGGACACAATCGCACGAGGAAGTGATGCCGTCTGCTCGTTGTTTCTCAATGACACCGATGGTCTAGAACCAGCTGGCTATGATTATGATGGCTCCGGTGACCTAATGCCGGTGCAAGGAGACCGTGAGGACGGCTCCATTGACCCAATGCCGGTGCAAGAAGGAGACCGTGATGACATCTCCGGTGACCGAACCGAGTCCGGCCAGGTATATATATTAGTTAAGCTTCTGCTGACTAGCTAATTGATGCATTCATTGTTTTGGTATGTACACATATTAATTAAGTATTTGTTCTTTTTTCTAGCCCTCCGGATCGAGCACAACTTCGGTAAAGAGACGAGGCCCGAAGAAAAAGTTGAGCTCGGATGAAAAGTTTGAGATCATAGCAATCGCGCCCGACGGCCAACCGATTGAACCCCTCCGGACAAAGAGCGCATTTGTTGCTCAGTGCGGGGTTTTGGTTACGGACAAGATCCCGATCAGCATCCAGCAATGGTTAAAGCCGGCTACAGAAGACCCTAAGGTGTCTTATGTCAATGATATGCAGAAAATTGATCTTTGGACTGAGCTGAAGTCAAATTTCACACTACCGCCAGAGGATGATCCGGAGAAGCCAGTTAAAGAGCAATTAATCAAGTCTTTTGCTCATAAGAGGATGGCAGAACTATTCAGGAGGTGGAAGAAAGAGCTGAATAAGTTTGTCAAAAATAAAGAGACACCAGAATTCAAGGGCAGATATGAGAAGATCAGAGATCACTGGCCCGCATTTGTGGCCCACAAGACATCGAAAAAGAGTAAGAAGATGTCGGCGACAAACACGAAAAATGCTGCGAAGAAGAAGCATCACCATCGCATGGGGTCAGGTGGCTACCTCGTAGCCTGGCCTAAGTGGGCCAAGACTAAGAATGATTTGGTTGATAAAGGGATCGAACCAGAGACAATTAACTAGCCAGACCGTTGCTGGACTTGGTTCTTCGGGGCTGGCGGAACCTTGGACCCTGTAACAGGGAAGTGCATTTGGACGAACGATTAAATGGACATACCGGTCAGGAAGCTTCAGCAGTATATCGAAGCAGCGCAGCAAGGGACGTTCTTTCCAGACAGAGAGAATGACGAGCTCACAATGGCCCTCGAGAATGCTGAGCACCCGGGACGGACACGAGGCATGCCAGGCTCCATTCTGTGTAAGGTTGGGTTTCGGGACGCAGGTGGTTACAAATGCCAGGAGAGGAGGAAAAAAGTGCAGCAGACCCAAATGCAGGCGCTGCAAGCAAGGGTACAAGCGATAGAGGAACGAGAAGCAAATCGCAGCAAACGAACTGCCGAAGCTTCCCCCGAAGCTACCCCACCATCTCAGCGGAGAAGCAGCGTGGCTTCCACCGAGCTGCTTCAGCCGGAGCATGCCTTGACGGCTCCTGCCAGCTATCCCGTGGATGCTATCATGGAGTCTCAAAATTGCCACCTTATGACGCAGTGGATGAATTTGAAGGTCAAGGCGGCTGTTGGCTATGTTTATCCTACTGAACCCGGCGCAACTTTTCACAGCCGACCGATTCCAGAAGGATATGCTAGGGTGATGGTGGATAAAATAACGGAGGGATTTGAGGACCTCCAGCTTGACCACCCTACCGGTGAAGGGGAGACTAGGCTGGGTTCTGCTCTGAAGACTCCATGCCTATGGCGGAAGGAGATCATCAACCTTCCGAACTGGACGCCTCCGCCTCCTCCTCCTCCCCCGGCAAGTCAGGGCACTCCACCTCCTCCACCGCCTCCTCCTCCGGTGAGTCAGGGCACTCCGCCTCCTCCACCGCCTCCTCCTCCGATGAGTCAGGGCACTCCGCCTCCTCCACCGCCTCCTCCTCCGACGAGTGACGATCAGGGCACTCGACTGGCTCCTTCTCCGGCGCGTGGTGGCACTCCGCCTCCTTCTCCGCCTGCGCTGACGCGCCCGAGCAGCCAGCCTCCTCCTTCTCCGCCTCATCAGCAAGGGCGGAAGAGACCTGCCGCCGCTCCGGCTGCTCCGGCGCGTCGTAGTCCTTCTCCTCCGCCTCGTAAGCAAGTAAAGAACACAACCGCTCCGTCTGCTCTGTCGGCATCTAGCAGTACAGCCAGAGGCGGGAGGAAATACAGATTCGGTCCTTCTCTGAAGACTCTAGAGAAGTTACCATAGGAGAGGACCCCGGAGGAGAACGCCGAGATCGCACGAGAAGAAGTGAGGAACTAGTTTGAAGGGGTGAAAGCAAAGAAACATCCACCTCCGGAGGAGAAGGTAGATCCGGTGAAAGCGAAGCGCACTCTGGCTGCCCTGACAAAACCACCCAAGTCTCCGCCGAAAGGAAACTATGAGCGCATTATTGGAAAGGAATTTGCCGAAGCGGAGCGGTCGGGAAGTACTGTCAGTGATCAAAGGCTGAAAAAACAACAAGCTGGGAAACAAATTGCCCAGCTCGGCGAACAAGTGAAGCAATCGTGCCCCCCGCTCAAGCTGCCTAGCGACATCGTCGCTAATGATCCGAGGATGGTGCCCGGTTATAGCAATCATGGCGATTACCTGCCTGACGATGTACATTATGATTTCATGGAGGTGCAGATACAAAGATACGAGTACGGGAAGCCTCTCGTCAAAGATGAAAGATCCCTATCAACGATGATGTGAAGATTGCATGATTGGTACTTGAAAATCTGCAGAGAGTCTGGGGGAGGAGTACTTTGTATGTAAGAGTTAAAAAGGAGCATGACCTCATTGGAATTGAACTGTTGCCTATTCCATTTGAGGAGTTCTTTCAGTTTTTCAATCAATTGGCCCTCGATAAAACAACGGTCACCTGCTACTATCTGTAAGTAGTACTACTTCTGTCATTAAGTCTCTCTATATAGCTCAGCTCTTTCATTGCATGTATTTATAATCAACCTCACTATATTATGCAGATTGAAGATCGCTGAATTGAAGAAAAGACAAGTCGGTGATATTGGCTTCATTAACACATATCTCATAGATGCAACTGAGGTTAAATTTCATGCCGCAGATACCGAGGCCAACTTGCTACGATTGTTGGTAATAAATGAAAACAAAGATATAATACTCTTTCCTTACAACTTCAAGTGAGTGTTACTGTCTTGTGCGTATTTGGTTTCCCTTATATATTAGTCAAGGTTATAGTAATGTAATTGATGAGTTATGCATGCGTGTGCAATTTCCACTATATTCTCCTAGAGATTAAGCTTGAGCAGGGACTAGTAACCGTCTTAGACTCAAGACGAAAAGATCCCCAGGACTATGCGGACATGAATCAAATGCTCGAGAAGTAAGTTAAATCGATCATTATCCACCATATCAGCAACTTTGTTCCTTTCCTGATATATCAAGTAATTATTTTCTTTGTCTCGCAAGGTTTGGAAAAAATTCACCAAAAAAGCTCCAGGACTCCCGAAGAAGCTGCAATTTAGACACCCGAAAGTAAGTACTATAGTAGCATGTTCCGTGCATCTCCTATTGATTCAAGAGCTAGTTTCATCAATACCATTTGGCATTCTAGCTTATCAGTTTGATTGACCTCTATTTCTTGTAAAGTGGTTGTGGCAGGAACAAGGGAATGATTTCTGTGGATACTACGTTTGCGAGTCCATCCGCCACACGACCTGTGAGCGGGGCTACACTGACGAACAATATGAAGTACGTAAATCACAACATTCACAATTTTATTTTATTACCATCATTTGTGTTGAGTTTCATTCATTCATATATATATATGTATTGACCCCCTTCTTCAAATTAGATGTTTCGGAAGCGGGATGAACTCCTAGCACCAGCTCGCATGCGAGCAATTCAAGAGGAATTGGCGGCATTCTTTCTTGACCACGTGATCGCCTAAGACGGAGAATACTATGTGGACCATGAGTCCGTATGATTATATTTGTAAGAGATAAGTATTGTATATATGTAGCCGGTAGTGTCGGATTGATATACGAGAACTTGTTGTTCGACCAATCTCTCGGAGAAGGAGAGGTGGTCGATATCACTTCTCTCTGTATGCATAGATGTTCATGACGACCTTCTGTTTCCTTCGTTTGCTTACTAGCTAGCTAGCGTGTCTAGTCCTCTCTATACGTATGTATAGTACGTAGCGTCGACCAAGCACGGACATAAGAGAGGACACTTCTCTGTATTAATTATAGCTAGCTAACACAATATATGAAACAAAATTAACCCCCCAAACTCCCCCCCCCTTCAAAAAAAACAAAAACCCCAGCCACAGAAATGTTGACGCGTGGATGCCTATTTGTCCCGGTTGGTGCCACCAACCGGGACCAAAGGCCCTCCTGCCTGGGCTCCGCGCACAGGCCACGTGGAGGCCCATCTGTCCCAGTCCTGGATTGAACCGGGACTAAAGGGACAGGGCATTAGTACCGACCCTTTAGTCCCAGTTCAGGAACCGGGACAAAAGGCCCTTACGAACCGGGACAACATGCCCTTTTTCTACCAGTGGAGGCCTAAGAAGGGGATGACACGGAGTCGGGGAAGATGCAGCAGTGAAAGCCCGCCCGCGCGGAGCGGAGTACGAGGGTTCACTGGTTTGGCTGCGGTGTGAGGCTCCCATCGCCGCAAAGTAACAGGGGGTGTGGGTGAGTAGAGGGATGGCCTGGCCAGCGGTGGGAGTAGTACGGGGTGGTGAGGCCTCTGCGGCATCACAGCCGGCCACGGGAGGTAGGAGCACGCGACATGACCGGTGCTGCTTTGGGCGGCTAGAGCAAGAAGACCAGAGGTTGAAGAAGCACTACGGCCGTTGGATGGACATCGTACAAACACTGCAGCTAGAATCGTTTATATTGACTAAGCTGACAAAGGCCTTGTTATGCGTCAACTTAGTAGGCCCACAACTCGTATTTGGCAGAGAACATATAGCCCATTTGCGATTTGTAAGAATGTACAACCCATTTTTTAATTCTAATGGAATTTACTACAACCCATTTATAGTTAGTTAAAAGTACAGCCCAACTTCTAGCTAGGACAACGATTAATAATTTCAAACAACCGCTCAAAACAGAATTCAAAAAATTCCCACATTTTGATGGGATCCGAAATATTTTTATCCGCAATTTCTAGTCAGGTTAAATATAATTTCAAAATAAAGTTGTATTACATTAAAATCAAATAAAATATTGCGCGCGCAACAAGTAATGAAATTAAAATTTTCAAATTCCAAAAATAATATATTTTTCAAACTAATTACGTGTTTGGTGCATAGTAACTGTCCAATTATTATAATTACATCCCATTTATTATTTCTTAAAGTCCATTTTCTTGTTAAGCCTAATGCATACCTCCTAGGAAAGTTTGCAGCCCAGCCGGGCGGAGAATAACAAGTTGACCCGGATATGGTGTACAACTGTCGGCCCAGATGCATTGCTAATGTTGAAAAAAAGAGGCCTGTGTAGTACAGTACAACCTAACATGGTTACTCAGCCCACATTCAGCGACACCAGAAAGGCCCAAACATGGCTTCTGTACAATGTTTTGAAGTCACTGAGCTCAATTAATAACTTAAAAAAAGTTAGATTACAGTGGAACCTAATTAAAAGCAGTCACGAGCAAATAAATAATTCAATGGGTCCCACTTGTGTGTGTGTGTGTGTGTGCGTCTGTGTGTGAGAGAGAGAGATAGAGAGAGAGACCCATTGGTCGATGCTCGTAAATACATCTTTCAGCCATATGCATTGTTGATGCTCAGTAAAAACCTATATAGGTGACACAATCATATAGAACATCATAGCACAATGAACTTGCATACAAAAATTTCACGCAGGCGGCACAATCAGGATGGAAGTAGTGGATCGCTACGGGAAGGGCTATGTTGAAACCAACGAAGTCGTACATAACAGTTCATCGTGTTTGTCGATGTCAAAACCGGCGGATCTCGGGTAGGGGGTCCCGAACTGTGCATCTAGGCCAGATGGTAACAGGAGGCAGGGGACACAATGTTTTACCCAGGTTCGGGCCCTCTTGATGGAGGTAAAACCCTACGTCCTGCTTGCTTGATATTGATGATATGGGTAGTACAAGAGTAGATCTACCATGAGATTAAAGAGGCTAAACCCTAGAAGCTAGCCTATGGTATGATTGTTGTTCGTCCTACGGACTAAAAACCCTCCGATTTATATAGACACCGGAGAGGGCTAGGGTTACACAGAGTCGGTTACAATGGTAGGAGATCTACATATCCATATCGCCAAGCTTGCCTTCCACGCCAAGGAAAGTCCCTTCCGGACACGGGACGAAGTCTTCAATCTTGTATCTTCATAGTCCAGGAGTCCGGCCATAGGTATAGTCCGGCTATCCGGACACCCCCTAATCCAGGACTCCCTCAGTAGCCCCTGAACCAGGCTTCAATGACGACGAGTCTGGCGCGCAGATTGTCTTCAGCATTGCAAGGCGGGTTCCTCCTCCAAGTACTTCATAGAAGATTTTTAACACAAAGGTAGTGTCTGACTCTGCAAAATAAGTTTCCACATATTGCCATAGAGAGAATAATATTTACACAAATCTAATCTCCTACGTATTCCGTAGCGTGACATTACACCATGGCCAAGTCTTTATTCAAATCGTTTTACTGTCCCACCTCAGCGCGTTTAGCGAGGCGGTTTCCTTGGCACGTCTTGTCAAAGCAGAGATCGTGTCCCCTTATTCTGGGATTCTCATCAATACGGGTGTGGGTAACCCAACCACGCCATTGATTATGGCGCTTGGGAGATAAGCGAGTTTTACCAGGCTGGTGGGGACGCATAGTCGCATCTGCCCATATAAGGGGATAAGGATCCACCTTTTCATCCATGCCTTCTTCCTCCTTTGCCTATCCATTTCCGCGCACTCGAGCTCCAGCGCCCAAGTCCGCACACCCCACCTCAACCTTCTCCAGCCATGTCCGGAGCGGGAGGCAAGTGGATGGTCTCCTTCGTCACGAAGGGACACATCAAAAAACTGAGGAAGGCCGGATACTTGTCTAACGACATTGCGCACTGGCTTTCCGAAGAGGGGCAGCTCATCCCCACCCCTAGGCCCCATGAGAGGGTGGCGTTCCTCCCCCATTTCCTCCACGGACTGGGCTTCCCTCTCCACCCATTTGTCCGGGGGCTCAAGTTCTACTATGGCCTGGATTTCCACGATCTGTCCCCGAACTTTGTTCTCAACATCTCGGCGTTTATCGTCGTTTGCGAGGCTTTCCTCTGCATCCGCCCCCATTTTGGCCTATGGCTCAAGACTTTCAATGTCAAGCCGAAGGTGGTGCGTGGCACCCAGGCGGAGTGCGGAGGCGCCATGGTGGGCAAGATGCCCAACGACCTATGGCTCGAGGTCTTCTTCGTGGAGTCCCTAAAGGGGTGGCAATCGGGGTGGTTGTACATCACCGAGCCGCGCGACCCTGAATGGGTCGCAGCCCCCGAGTTCCGATCCGGACCTCCTACGCGGCTCACCTCCTGGAAAGAGACGGGCCTGTCGTGGGGTAAAAAAGGAGAGCTGACCGGACTCCAAACATGCGTCCAAACCCTGGTGGACAAGAAGCTCAAACTTGTCAACGTAGTCCAGGTTATGCTCATCCGCTGGATCCTCCCGTGTCAACAACGGGCTTTCAACCTGTGGGAGTTCGACCCGGCGCAGCACCGAACTCTGAGAAGGCTCTTCGACACGACGTAAGAAGATGCCTGGAAGGTGCTTTTCAAGGGCGCTGAGGCCCCCGCATCCGCTACCGAGGATCGCAGATTCAGCTTGCAGCGTCACGCTAGTGCGGTAAGCTGTTTTTACCTTTACAGGGTATTAGTTTTTCATAGTTTGACTCCATGCGGGATCTAAGCTCCCTTACCTTTGACAGGATTGGCAAGAGACGTCCGGATAGATCAACTATCCGGCTCCTTTGCCCGAAGGCCCAGCGGACGCTTGCTTGGCGAAGCTACTGGTTCCGGCACCCTATGTGGTGTCGGACAAGAAGGCCAAGAAGAAGGCCACGGGGACTCGAAAGAGTGCTCGGCGCCTGGAGGTGTCGAATTCATCATCCGACGACTCCAAGACGCACTCCTCCCGTGAAGACGAGGAGGAGGAAGAAGAGACCTCTCCCCCTCCAGCGGGGGGAGGGAAGAAAAGGAAGGCCGCCCCAACTGGGGAGGCCGAAGGGTCCAAGAAGGGGAAAACCCCTCCTCCGGACTACTCCACCAACACCGACGACGGCGAAGAGGAGTGGCCGCACAGGGCCAAGCCCCTGGCGAGATCGTAAGTATCCGGATACCAGAGTGATTCATATTATTCCCCCATTGCATACCTTTTCCTTACGTCGAACATGTTTATGCAGTCCACCCAAAGACCAGCTCGAGGTGTCGTCGAGCGGTTCCCTGGATTCGTCGGATGTGAATTCGCCTCCGACAGCAACCTCCCCCAATCATACGGACGACGCCGAGGGGGCCTCCCAATAGGTTCCAAGCCAAGAGGAGGTGATCCTGGAGGCGCCGCAAGGCGACCTCCCGGACTCCAGGCGTAAAGGGGATAGAACCCCCAAGGGCTCCAAGTCCGGCCTTGAGCCGGACACCGCGCCGGAACCTTCAACGGTTCCGGACTCCGGTAGGTAGCCTCCTTCCAAGAGGAGCAAGCCTACCGAGCCAGTGACCTCCGTCCAACCGGAGGCACCGGACAATCTGCTAGAGGTGCTTAACGGCGCCTCCATCGACAAGGAGCACCACACTATTATGAGTGCGGTGATCCAGAAGGTTTAGTCCGCCAAGAGCGGACTGACTGAAGCCTGTGCCAGCCTTCTAACAGGCTTTGAGGTAAGTAAAGAATATGTAAAAATATTACCGCATAGACAGTTGCCCCTGATGCTCTTTTCGGCGTTCGGAAAGAAAAGCCGAATAGAGGATCTAATAACATTCGCAGGAGTCTAACATAATCAAGTCAATATGCGTATGCAGGCTTCGCTACTGGCCTCCGCCGCACTGACTGCGGAGGTGGATACGCTAAAGCAAAACCTCGCGTGGTCCGAGAACGAGCTTGGCCATGCCAAGAGGCAACTCAAGGAGAAGGAAGGTAAGTAATACCTTGCGCAAGTATATGGAAAAGATGTGGTTGCAAAAAATGACAGGATCAACGTGCTATTATAGGGGCCAAGACCGAGGTGGCAACCCTTAAGAAAGCGCTGCCGAGGCTGAAAACAGAGCGGCCACGGAGCGCACAGAGAGAGGGAAGCAGGAGGCGCGGGTGGAGGAGGTGCAGAAAGAGCTCCAGGCTCTCGTGAAAAAACATGAGAGTTTTTAGCTTGACTCAAAGACACAAGCGTCCGAGCTTGTGGCAACCCTCGAGAGCGCGAACTCTGCCAAGGCCGAAGCCCAGAAAGCCCTCCAAGAAATTGAAGTGATGAAGAAGATAGCGGCGGGTAAGGCATTCATTATGCAAAGCAAGCACGTGAAAGTGAATTACTTGTTACTTACCCGAGTCCGGAGCTCTCCAAGAGCTTTCGCAGATTTGCCCCGCAGTGCGTCTGATGCCGCCGCCTACTACCGATTCGAGGAGGGGAGCTCGACGGAGAAGGTGTTCTGGTCTCAGTATGCTGAGGCCAGACACCTGGTGCCTTTGAGTGACCACCTGAGGCAAATGGTCGAGCTCCACAAGGTGGCTGAACAGGCCATAAAGGGCCTCATAGTTCGGCTTTGTCCTGGAGAGGCTCTGCCTGGTAGCTACTTCGAGCTGGTGAGGCGGCTGGTGGATGCCTGTCCATGGCTTGAAGTAATCAAGCGCTCCGTCTGCATCGAAGGTGCCCGTAGGGCGCTTGCCCGTGCTAAAGTGCACTAGGGCAAGATGGATGCGGAGAAGCTGGTGAAGGACGGGCCGCCGCCGGGCAAGGAGTATCGCGTCCCGAAAGCATATTATGAGGGCGTCCTGAACGGTGCCCGCCTTATAGCGGATGAATGCTCCAAAGATGTAATTTTTGAGTAAACTCGCATTTGTGATCCTGTACGCTGAAAACTTGTTCATATGCGCTAAGCAACGCTTTTGAATTTAAAATATTACCTTCTGTGCGGCCGTTTATCAAATTTGAGAAATGGCGAGTCGTCGGCTTCTTCCCCCATGCCACGAGTGCTGGGGTGTTCGGGATAAACATGAGCGCTCTTTTTCCCATTCTTGGGTCCTTCGAGGGAGGCGCTCAACACAACAAACAAGGCAATCGGACTATAATGCTTGAACACTCTCACTTAGCCATAGAATTCTATAATTTTAAATTTCGGCGAAGCCCCTTGTGTTTGGAAGACCGAGTTCGGGCGCTATCCATGCATAGGCCGGACAAAGCCGACTCCTTGCTCTAAGCGGCATAAGTCTTTAGGGACTCAAAAACCTCTCGAACAGCGACCAGCTCTCGCTTCATCATGATGGTCAGTTTTAGTTTTCTCTACTGAGGTTCTTAGCCCAGTTCAACTGGGGCACAATTGCAGTAGTTCTCCTAGTGCTACCTTAGCCGATATAACGGAACGTAAGGTACCAAAACATAGGAGCCGGGAAACCCAACTATTGACCCAAGACATGATTCGGAGCCGATGCATATAATGCTATAAGTTCGGGGTGCCGCACTTGTGAAAGTGTTCGGACTTCTCACACCGTATTGTGGGGTACTTAAGCCCCTGGCGTATTGGCCGTACCAAAGTGTACGGGTGCAACATGTCATTAATGAACATATATTCATAAAAAAGAGTAATGCAATAATAGACGGAAGCTATGCATTGTTTATTTAAAAAAGTTGCGATCAAAGCAGAACGATTCAAATTGTGCAATAAGCAAAAGATGGGACTATTTAACATGTCCTTTCCAGGGGCGGGCTGCGGAATGGTATGTGAAACAGGTATACTGCTCGTTATAGAGACCACCTTAGAGTTCCATAGTGCGGCATAGCTTTCTACTCCCCTGGTTGTTGTATCGTCTGTGCGGAAATTTTTACTGCCGGACAAGCCTTCCGAGGAATGGAGTCCTGAAAATAAGAGAAAATTAAGAAATTGGCAGCCCCTAGTGCGGTTTAAGCCGCGTTTCGGGCGTGCTGTGATGGTGCCCCTCCCCCTGTGCCCATGGTATTTCCAGAGCGTAGTCATGTACGCGCAACACTGGTTTCGCAAGTTCGCGAGGGCTGGGGTTGGGGCCTCATTGCTACGCTTGCTCGGAACATGCCAGGCGGTCTTGTTGTAGGTTACTCCGAGCGCGCTTGATGGTGTCCATACATTTAATGGCCGGACTGGAGAATTGCCTTGAGATGCTGCTTTGTACTTCCGCTGCGATAGCCGCCGTATGCTCCTCCCTTCGGAGAGAGCGTTCGGTGTTTCCATTGACCGTGATGACTCCTCGATGGCCTGGTATCTTGAGCTTGAGGTATGCGTAGTGTGGCACCGCATTGAACTAGGCAAATGCGGTTCGCCCGAGCAGTGCGTGATAGCCACTACGGAACGGGACTATGTCGAAGATTAACTCCTCACTTCGAAAATTATCCGGAGATCCGAAGACCACTTCAAGTGTAACTGAGACTATACAGTTGGCCTCTACACCTGGTATGACGCCTTTAAAGGTCGTCTTAGTGGGTTTAATCCTCGAGGGATCGATGCCCATTTTCCGCACTATATCCTGGTAAAGCAGGTTCAGGCTGCTGCCGCCGTCCATAAGGACTCTAGTGAGGTGAAATCCGTCAATACTTGGGTCTAGAACCAATGCGGCGAATCCGCTATGACGGATGCTAGTGGGGTGGTCCCTTCGATCAAAAGTGATCGAACAGGAAGACCATGGGTTGAAATTTGGGGCGATTGGCTCCATCGCGTATACGTCCCTTAGCGCACGCTTCCGCTCCCTCTTGGGGACATGGGTTGCGTATATCATGTTCACCGTCCGCACTTGTGGGGGAAAACCTTTCTGTCCACTATTGTTCGGCGGCCAGGGCTCCTCCTCATCATTGCTATGCAGCCCCTTGTCTCTTCTTTCGGCATTTAACTTGCCTGCTTGCTTGAACACCCAACCATCCCTATTGGGGTGATTGGCTGGTTTTTCGGGGGTGCCATGTATCTGGCATGAGCGGTTGAGTATTCGGTCCAAACTGGACAGGCCCGGAGTATTTCTTTTGAATGGCTTTTTCCGCTGACCGGGTTTAGAGCCTATGAATCCGGCATTAACTGTCGTATCCTCAGTATTGTCGCCGTTAATGCGGCGCTTTTGCTTGTTGCGACGCGACCTGCCACTGTTGTCCTTGGTATCCGAATTACCAGGGCTCTTAGTCATGTTACTGCTGTGAGCTAGCCAGTTGTCTTCTCCCGCGCAAAAGCGGGTCATAAGTGTCGTGAGGGCTGCCATAGATTTCGGCTTTTCCTGTCCTAGGTGCCGTGTAAGCCACTCGTCGCGGATGTTATGCTTGAAGGCTGCTAGGGCCTCTGCGTCCGGACAGTCAACGATTTGATTTTTCTTGGTTAGGAACCGTGTCCAGAATTGTCTGGCCGATTCCTCTGGCTGCTGAATTATGTGGCTAAGGTCATCGGCGTCTGGTGGTCGCACATAAGTGCCCTGGAAATTGTCGAGGAATGCGGTTTCCAGGTCCTCCCAACAACCAATTGATTTTGCTGGCAAGCTGTTAAGCCAATGCCGAGCTGGTCCTTTAAGCTTGAGTGGGAGGTATTTGATGGCGTGTAGGTCATCACCGCGGGCCATGTGGATATGAAGGAGATAGTCCTCGATCCATACTGTAGGATTGGTTGTGCCATCGTTTGATTCGATGTTCACGGGTTTGAAACCTTCGGGGATTTGATGATCCATTAATTCATCTGTGAAGCATAGTGGGTGTGTGGCGCCTCTGTATTGGGCTATATCACGACGCAGCTCAAACGAGCTTTGTCTACTGTGTTCGGCCCGGCCGGATTGACTGTATCCGGAGTGACGATTACTGTCTCGTGCCGTGGGGCGCCCACGTGATCCGTAGATCGATCTTGTTTGCCTTGTCTTGTCCTCCAATATATCTCGCAGGTCTGGCGCATTTTCCCGTGCCTTGGTATTTTTTGAGCGGCGCCGTGGTGCGGCTTGAGTGGAGGGCCGAGAGGCCTCTCTGTCGCGGCCACAGGGTCGCCGGTCGGCCACATCATACGCTGGTGATGTAGGTTTAGGTGCTTCCTCCTCTAATCGGGGTAGCAACCTGCGCTTTGGGTAGCTCTTGGAGGGGCGTTCGAGTTCATACTCTTCGGCCACAAGGACTTCAGTCCATCTGTCGGCTAGCAAATCTTGATCAGCTCTAAGCTGTTGCTATTTTTTCTTGAGGCTGCTAGCCGTGGCCATAAGCCTGCGTTTGAAACGCTCTTGTTCGACGGGATCCTCCGGCACGACCAATTCATCGTCGTCGAGGCTTGCCTCGTCTTCGGAGGGGGGCATATAATTATCGTCCTCGACCTCTCTGTCTGCCGCTCTCTCATGAGGGCTGGCTTCTCCATCCTCCTGTGTTGAATCTTGCTGGAGGTGGTTGTCTTCGGCACTTTCTGGGGTGTTATTATCTCCCATGCCAGAATCGCCGTTTTTGCTTTGGCGGGATTTAGAGTGGCGCTGCTGACGCCGGCGCTTAGGCTACTTCTTGGAGGGGTCATCCTCCGCTGTTCCATCGCCATTGCCTTCTTTTGGGGTGTCCACCATGTATATATCATACGATGAGGTGGCTTTCCAGTGCCCTATAGGCGCTGGTTCTTGATCGTCTCCTGCATCGGTGTCCATACCGTCGATGTCTTCGGAGTCGAAGTCGAGCATGTCGGTTAAATCATCGACAGTGGCTACGAAGTGGGTGGTGGGTGGGCTTTGAATTTCTTCATCATCTGCATCCCAACCTTGCTGACCATAGTCCAGCCAGGGCTCTCCTGATAAAGAGAGAGACTTTAGTGAATTCAGAATATCGCCGAAGGGCAGGTGCTGAAAGACGTTCGCGGCGGTGAACTCCATGATCGACGCCCAATCGGGTTCGATCAGTAGGGGTGCGGAGGGCTCGAAGTCTGGAGAGGAGTCCGGCTCCTTGGAGTCACGGGCTTCGCAGAGAATAGGGCTGGTGTTCGGCTCGATCGCCGTAGAGATTGTAGCCCCCGAGGCGGTGTCCAACCACCCATCATCGATTGGCACAGTTGCCTCCGAATTAAGGGTCGGAGCCAATGCGGGTGCGGCCTCCAGGGCACTGTTCGGCGGCAGAGCTAGATCATGCCCATCGTGACAGTGCGGCGTGCTCAGCTGCGGCTAGAATCCGTCGAAGATCAAGTCTCCGCGGAGGTCGGCCGTGTAGTTCAAACTTCCAAATCTGACCTGATGGCCAGGGGCGTAGCTTTTGATCTGCTCCAGATGGCCAAGCGAATTGGCCCGCAGTGCAAAGCCGCCAAATACGAAGATCTGTCCGGGGAGAAAAGTCTCACCCTGAATCGCATCGTCATTTATGATCGGAGGAGCCATCGGGCCTAAAAGTGACGACACAGAGGAACTCTCAATGAAAGCACCAATGTCGGTGTCAAAACCGGCGGATCTCGGGTAGGGGGTCCTGAACTGTGTGTCTAGGCCGGATGGTAACAGGAGGCAGGGGACACAATGTTTTACCCAGGTTTGGGACCTCTTGATGGAGGTAAAACCCTACGTCCTGCTTGATTGATATTGATGATATGGGTAGTACAAGAGTAGATCTACCACGAGATCAAAGAGGCTAAACCCTAGAAGCTAGCCTATGGTATGATTGTTGTTCGTCCTACGGACTAAAAACCCTCCGGTTTATATAGACACCGGAGAGGGCTAGGGTTACACAGAGTCGGTTACAATGGTACGAGATCTACATATCCATATCCCCAAGCTTGCCTTCCACGCCAAGGAAAGTCCCTTCCGGACACGGGACGAAGTCTTCAATCTTGTATCTTCATAGTCCAGGAGTCCGGCCAAAGGTATAGTCCGGCTATCCGGACACCCCCTAATCCAGGACTCCCTCAGTGTTTATCAATGACGGGGAAATATCTTGAATGTTGTGCAAAGAAAACAGACATACAACACAATAAGTTCTACTAGCACATTAAGTTGACGTACAACCCTTTCTAAAAAAAGTTCAGGTAAAAAATTAGAATAGGTCACAATCAAATGTACTGGCATATCAGTGCTTCACACCCATAGCTCGGATTTAACTAGTATCTGACAAGATTCAGTTGTTACCTCAAATTAGAGCACATCCAGGCAGCTAGCCCTGCCTCTTCTCCCAAAGAAGAAGTGGCCTCGGCCGCGCGATGGAGTAGTCCCTGTGCCATCCATCGTTTCGAGCAAGACTGGGAGAGTCTGTCATTGACTCCTGTAATGGACATCGTTGACGGACCCTGGCACCAGCGGCGGTGGCAGGACTTCGATTGATGGATTGACCACTTCTTCGACATGCACGAACACTCGACACAGGTACATCCCTAACGTGGTCCATGGCGGCCTTGGTGGGGACGAATAGTACAACCCCGGTTCTTGCACCGGTATCTCAAAACCAATCACCTTCGGTATGGTGGACGGCTTCTTCATCCATGCCATAACCGTCAGAGCCCAACTGTCTAGAGGAACAAACATACTTACGAGCTCACCTCCAAGGTCGTTGATAAGCTCGTTCATGGACTCGCTGTTCCAAGCACGTCGAGGCATGCCGTGGAAGGTAAGCTTTGTTAAAAATTCAAGCTCAGATGGCACCGAGCCCCATCCTGGGTGCCACCGATCAAAGCTCACCAGCGCGCCATCGCAGAACAAACGCCCGGAAGATTCGAACACACGACTACAGTCGAAAGTTGTCCGAACCTGACGAAGAAATCAGCTAGTGGCAGACAGACTTCGACGAGCAAGTCACTTATTTGGATGCCGTGTGCAATGCCAAGAGCTTTGACAAGGTCGTCCGGCGAGACGGGAGGCCGGTCACCGTTGATGGTTACCATCAGCACTTTGCCGGCAAACTGGTCGTGAAGCGCCGCCATACCACTGTTGAGCGACAGCACACAGCGACCGAAGGCAGGACAGACCTTAGGATCTCCGGCTCGGAGATCCGCTTTGACCGGCGACATGAAAGTGCGCTTGAGTACAGGGAGTACAAGAGGGGGATTTGGGGGAACTGGAGTAGGAATCGAGATTCCAGAGGTGGGGGACGGGCGGGAGACTGGGAATGAAAAGGTAGCATGAATTTCGAGCACGCGCCAATATGCTCTCGGCGCGCAAGCGCACGAAAACACCGGTGGCACCCACATGTTGGCCTAAGAGTCCTTATTCTTTCTTTTTTTTGGAGAGCCCGGCCTTTTTTTCAGGATCCTTTGAGAGCCTGGCATGAGAGTCATAATTGACCTGTTTGGCATTGCATTACTACTCGGCCCATGTTCAACGACACCTCACTGACCCAAACAAGTGTACATCATCGAAAAGACACTGAGCTCAAATTATATAACTTGAAAAAAGGAGATATACTCTGAACACTGGAGAATGGTGATGCCCTCATTTAGCCCACCAGTAGTTCGAGACAATAAATAGTTCGAAACAACGATATATATAACATTCAAACACTGACTAGTGACCACTACTGACATAAACCGCAAGACATGATAGTTCATAAGAAGTCTTGTTACACCACCAAAATGCACCCATCTGCAGCGCTCAGACTCTCGTGATCCAGATGAGAATGACATTCTAAACAGAAGCAACTATTACATAGTAAGAGTGACATAGACGAGGATGACCAAATGACAAGGAATATGCATAACAAAAGAAAGAACTACCCATCCAGAACCAGCAGCAAAGACAACAAAGTCATTCGAAGAGATGATCCAACACCATCATAATTGCAGCCCCGCTTCAGCGACCAGTGATCTGGAGACACCAATACTCCACCCTTTCGATGCAACAGCCCAATTACCTATCAACCTGAAGGCTTGAACCACATCACTGCCTGTCATAATTGAGACATCCAAGGATCAAAGTTAATCTGGATGCCTTTGTCATTCTCACCTTCTTTTGGCTACAGGCTGTATCGTTGACAATCAGGGGAGTTTGCTCCCGAACTCCTAGGGCTTGCCGTGTAGACACAATTTTCCATAGCAAACAAAGCCTCTCTGCCATCAAGGTCCTTGCCAATGGTGATCTCCTGGTTAATCGGATAATTGAGTTCGAGAAACAGAGAGTGTGAACCAAGGCTGTTTACCCACCTCCAACTAAAAAATCCTAAAGGCTCCAACAAGCTGGTGTCCTGCTCATAGGCGTAACAGCCACTGTCCGGATACTAACGTATTACACGGTGCTTGTATACAGTGGGGTTTTTGCAATATAGCTTTTCCGGCTCATGTGTCCGAATGATCATCAGTCTTTTGTCGTTGTATGATCGAGCGAGGAACCAGTTGTGCTTCTCTGTTTTTGGCAAAGGTGGCGTGATTACAAAGGGCAGTAACTGTAGGGACACTACATCATATCAAAAAGGACAGGCATTGTTAATGTAAGATCAATATTGTTCAGAGTATGAGTAGGATAATGCAAGAAACAACATTGATATGTCCTTGTTGGAACTGGGAGGAAAATACAGGGAAATGTATACTGGGTTCGAAAATATAGAAGTGCCATGCAGGAAAATACAGGAAAATACTCATGTTATCTCGCAATCGATTCTTCACAGGAAACTACCATGTCATGCATGTTATGTAATCATGTTCTGTCCTCACAAACAAATTCTTCAAGGTAACTAACATACCATGCATTGTTATGTACTCGTGTTCTGTGGGAAAAAATTGTGAGGATATTATTCTAGCCATTGATTGTTGAAGGGTGAATATAGGTATGTACACATGGTAAGCATTGCAGGATTTCACTAGTTCCAAATATAGAGTTCTCCATATGCACATTTACTTTCCTAATGTATGGTTAGATCAAACCAACAGTGTGATGCATGTTTCTACATCATGAAGATGAGCAAACTAACACGGCCATTGATACACACTCATATTTAGTAGTAGTATATAGATTACTATAAAATAAGGAGTAATATCCATATATTCCTAACCGTTTGATTATTCAGGGTACAAATTGGCTGTAATGACATGGTCACAATCGCATAAATTAACTCATTCCAAATATAGCTGATTTACGGCGTCTCTAATACATTGCCATAGTTCTACTCTAATTCTGCTCAAACAGGGATATGCCAATCATCACAAAAAGTTCAAACAGTGTCATGGCGTCATCATTAACATGAGATGGAAACAACTTACACGCGCCGTCCTAGCAATACGTGGTGCCATCTGCTTTATCGATCGCGTAGATGATGCCATTGTGTTCAATAGCATCACAGAAGTGTGTATCAGCTTTGACGATGATCCACTGCGAGCCGAGTTGTCTCCATCTAAAGAAGGCACCAGCGTAAATATAGGCGAGTCCGCGGTCGAACAAGGCAATTATCTTGAAGTCTACGTAATTTGCATGTCGTGTGGACACTTGGCAGATTACAATCTTCTGCAAAACAAGGTCCGTCCAACTGACATAGTAATCTAGATGACTTGGACCGCGATGGTAATACTCTATATAATCCAACGAAGGAAGGATAATCTCATGGGAGGTCTGGAAGTTCACGAGCACCAACTTTTTACCGTCTTCTCTGAAGGCAACCATCCAGTGGGAGTTCATGCCGACCCAATACATACCTGCCAAGAAGTTTCGGGCGATGGTGATCGGATTGATGTCGAGGGAAATGATGTACGGTGACCCACTACATACATGCAAAGAAGTTTCGGCTAATGGAGATCGGGTTGAAGTCGAGGGGCATCATGCACGCCTCCATATCATGGTGAGCCAATCTCGCAAGACCATATAGCAACAAGAAGGGTGTCTTGAAAAGCTTAGGCCTCGCTTCGACGATGGCCATGTGCATGTCCCTCGAGCATGCAGCCAGCCGCAGGGCACTCAACATATCCATACACGAACAACAGCGGTCGAGGATGTCACTTGGGAGATTGCTCCAATCGCGGCTCATATGGATGCTGCGCGGTTCGCGTTTGGCCATGGTGGAGTTTGGGAGGGGGGTTGATTTACGGGGGAGAAGGATGTCGGTGCTGGAGCAGCTAGCGAGGGAATAGTGGTACTAGGGGAGGCGAGTGAGGCGACGGTACACGGGGGCACAGTGAGATGGAGACGGAGACGGAGATGGAGAAGCAGATGGAGATAGAGTGGTGCTATGGGAGCGGAGAGGGAGACGAGGCGAGGCGTCAATGTGCTGTACAGCGGTGGTGACAGACTACACAGTGCACAGGGTGAGGCTGAATTTGGTAACCCGAACACGCCGCCTGGACTAGTGTCAGGCGCAGGGTGTTGTCACTTCTCTGTGAGGACCGGATAAATAGTATTTTGACCATCAAGTGTACCACAGTTGTACTACTACTACTACTACTACTACTACTACTACTACTACTAGTAGTAGTAGTAGTAGTAGTAGTAGTAGTAGTAGTAGTAGTAGTAGTAGTAGTAGTAGTAGTAGTGGTAGTGGTAGTAGGAACATGAGTATTCCAGTATTGTATAGCGGAAATAGGTCTCCCGTGCTAGCATGCCTGTTCACTTCATCGTTCAGGTATCATCCATATTGCGAGCAGAACCAAGTTCTCTTGCATGCCCAATCAACGCCCTGCCGCGATGCATGCAGTGGTCATTCTGGTGCATCAAGGACGGCATGCAGATATTTCCACACTTGAGAAGAGGAAAAATGGAAAGGTAGAACGCGGCAACAAAGGAAGAGAACACTTGCTAACGAGGCTGGGAGGGGATCGAGCAGGAAGTTAATGCTCCACGCCTAAAGGTTTTGGGAAAACCTGATTTTCATAAGGTGACTTATACTCACCGAAACGGAGGGAGTATTCCTTAACCAGAGAATGTTGTGTCTCCCACTCACGCGCTCAAAAAAAACTACGACACATTTTTTATCTGTTTGCATATGTCCCACCTATTAGGAAGGATGGGCACGCACACGAACATGTACGACTCATTAGTCTACCCGCATAGCCTTTTCGTTTAGTCTACCTAGCCGTCTAATCAACTGCCTGCACGCCACTTCTCCCGTTTACTTCTCCATCGAGAACCTATTCTCCTCGGCTTCTTCACCTCCCCTTCGTCTTCATTTGCATCCAAACCCCACTGTGTTCACATTGTTTTAACCTCCTTAAATAATCATCTACTACTTCAGTTAGACTAGACATCTAATCCTAATTCTCCAAACCATAGCCCTCCGTTCCAGCGGTTCCATATGGCGAAAGAGATCGAGATGCAGGTTTTTAGCGTCCAACATGTCCTCGTCGAAGGCTCGATGCGCATAGTTTCCACTGTCATCGTCCACCCAAGGGTTGTTCGGCAGTGGATCAACAATGTATCCAACTCCCTCAAAAAGGTAGAGACAAGGGTCATCGGTCTCGACGCAGAGTACACGGAGCGTGCCCCTGGGAAGAGCCAGCACGCCGCCGTCCTTCAGTTGTGCCTTGAAGATGATGTTTTGGTGTACCACATCATACACTCTCCCTCCATACCAGGTGAGCTTCACGATTTCTTGTCTCGGGAGGACGTATACTTCTGTGGGGCAGCAATCGAAGGGGACAAACAGAAGCTGGAGCCATACAACCTTGATTTGAAAAGCATCGCTGACCTACAAACCAGAATCAAAATTCCTGTAGAAGATTGTGATAGACAGACATCAACCCTATTCGATGTAGCAAATTTTGTGCTCGGTACAAATCTTCAGAAGGGTGACGAGACGGTGGCATTAAGGTCGTCTAGATGGGAGAATTATCCCTTGATGTACGAGCGGATAAAATATGCTGCCCTCGATGCCCGTGTGACTTTCGAGATAGCTGCAAGGTCCAAAGAGCTTGTTGAGAAGCCATCTCCCACGGAAGAAGAAGAAGAAGAAGAAGAAGAAGAAGAAGAAGAAGAAGAAGAAGAAGAAGAAGAAGAAGAAGAAGAAGAAGAAGAAGAAGAAGAAGAAGAAGAAGAAGAAGAAGAAGAAGAAGAAGAAGAAGAAGAAGAAGAAGAAGAAGAAGAAGAAGAAGAAGAAGAAGAAGAGGAAGAAGAAGAAGAAGAAGAAGAAGAAGAAGAAGAAGAAGAAGAAGAAAAGGCTGCACCAGCAGGAGGGCATTATGGATGGATGAACTATTTCCTCTCTTGTAAAAAAATTATTCCCTCTTGGTGTATATTGATATAGATGGACTATTTCGATGGTGTGCATGTCTTTGGAACAGAGTAGTAGCGTGGCTCCGCTTGACTATAAGGAACTATTTATCCGCATATATAGCTTTCTCTGCTACTCCTTCCAGTGATCGGTATGCAGTGCATGTGTCCGTAGACATGACAGCTTGTCCATGGAAGTTCAACTACGGCGACCATCACGTTTCATCTCCCGATTCCCACGACGCCTCTCCAACCCACGGCACCACGCCCCCCGACATGCGCCTCACCCCTCCTTATTCCCGGGTGTGTGGGGGTGCGACGCGAACGTGGCAGGCCTTTTCCTTTTACCAGCAATGTGCATGTGCGTTGCGACGGATCCAAAGTAGTAGAATAGTAGTATTTGTTCACAAACTTGAAAGAAATCACTATTGTTTTGATGTACTCCTAATATATTACTCCCTCCGTACCTAAATATTTGTCTTTTTTGAGATTTCAAATGGACTATCACATACGGATTATATAGACATATTCTAGTGTTTCTAGCAAGATGCCCGCGCATTGCACGAAGTTGATGGAAAAGGTAAGCACAACTTATAAATTGATGGATGGAGTACTAGTTATAGTGATGCATATAATTAAGCAAAGGGATCGCACATGTCGGTATTGACTGGAACAAGAATGCAACAGCACAATAAGAATTAGGGCCATGATGATTCGATCGCAGTGGTGGTTATAGAAGGCAAGAAGAAAGATGGATCCACGAATGTATGACCTCCTCCTCCTCCTCAACTTAGTGCTTCGGGCCACCGACCGGCGGCTAAGGAGCGGCGGCTTTTGTGGCGAGGTCGAGGTTCTTCTCAGCAAAGGCATCCAAGGCTTCCAGCCGGTTGAGAAAGGCCAACGTCGTAGCGTCCTCACTGGCCTTGTAGATACCTATGTACACGATTTGCTCGTACACAAGGATGTGTAAGTCGACGAATTCTGGCAGGGCGAGGCGCCTCGTGGCGAGTGCGACCTACAGGTGGACATTCTTCGTGGCGTTATCGGGTAGTCGCAGGGCCACCAGTGCTTGAAAGAGGTTCTGGCCATGGAGGCCGATTAGGGTGGCAGGCAATGAGGAGCCCGGGCGCGCGGGCTAGAGGAGTACGGCGATGTCGTCTGCAAGCTTCTTGAGGACGGTGAACTTGTTGCTGGTGGCAACGATCATCTGGTCCAACTAAGAGTCGTCGTTCGCGTCGACGGCGGCCATCCACCACCCGGTCTCCAACACCGTCTGGAGACAATCCTCGGCGCCATGCCGCAGGCCGGCATCGTGGACCATCTGGCGCATCGGTCCGGAGTGAGCTCTTTTGCGCTTAGTGTAGGTGCTTAGGCAAATGCTTAGGTGCGTACGATGTGGTAGATGCATTGGAATGGAGGGGCGCCTGCATATTAGGGCACACTGTGTTGCATTCACATCGTGCAGCCTCTTTTCCCGGACATCCTCCCATTACTTCCCTCATGCATTAATTGAAGGAGGATGCATTGGCCGTTCAACATATCGGGAACTGCTACTCCCTCCCTCGTCTGCATTAAAGCCGTATCGGGAACTGCGCCACCCGCTGCACGCCCGACGCCTTTTTAATAGTACTATCACTAGTAGAAAACAAGGCTCTAGTCCAGGCCGCGTCAGCCCATTAGTCCCGATTCAGTCCAGAACCGGGACCAATGGGGGCATTGGACCCGGTTCGTGAGACCAGGGGGCCGGCCAGGCCACGTGGGCCATTGGTCCCGGTTCATCTGGACCTTTTGGTCCCGGTTGGTGGGACAAACCGGGACCAATGGGCCTCGCTTCTGGCCCACCACCATTGGTCCCGGTTGGTGGCTTGAACCGGGACGAGAGGCTCCCCTTTAGTCCCGGTTCATGCCACCAACCAGGACCAATGAGGTGCCTATATATACCCCCTCGCGTAAGAGCAGAGCACACTACTCTGTTTTTTTCTGGCCGAGGGGGAGAGGGCTTGGTGGTGCTCTAGCTCACCTCCTATGCACACAAGGTGTTCGATGGAATGCCCAAGCCACACTACTTAAGCTTTATCTTCTCCAAGCTCGACCTCCAAGCTCCATTTTCCTCAATATTTGTCTAGGTTTAGCGGTCCGTCACGCCCCGTCCCCATCTTCACCGCCATCGATCACCCGCGCCGAGCCCATCGTCGGCACCACCGTGGTGAGCCCCTTGTTCTTATCTTATTTCTGAAAGGAAAAATATTCTTACTTGTATGTTTTGGTATCCGCCCTCGTCAGCCCTCGTCCTGTCTATGATTCGGATGTGGTATATATATTATCTTTATAACTATTGGTTCATTTATTGTTTATGAAAATTATGCCGACCAATGTGACATAGATTTTATTTATGTAGGATGTATGTGAATCAGAAATGCCAACCGACCCTATTGTCGAGAGGTTAAATTTAGTTGAAGAAGAAAACAATTTGTTGAAGGAAAAAAATTGAGGAGGAGAAGATGATTTTGGAGTTGCATTTGGCGGATGTCGTCCATGATCACAAGATCAAGATGGATGCAATGCGCTTGAAGATTAGAAAGATTAGAAAATATGCCATTCATACCGAGGCTTGGTATCATTATGCCGTTGGATCAATTGTTACCTTGGTTGCGATTATGATCGCATTTGTTTTCGCATTGAAATGTTTTACATAGTTTCAATGTATGGTTTAATTAATTAGATGCTCTCGAGAGCTATATGTTGTTAGATGAGAACTATGTATGCACTTTGGTTTTAATGTGATGATGAACTTCTATTAATTTGGACACTTAATTATATATAATGCACGCAGATGAACCGGCAATGGATGTACGGTGACAGACACACCTCCGAGTAAATTAAGGGCATGCATGAGTTTCTCGATGCGGCTGAGGCAAACAAGCAGAATGGTTTTATGTGTTGTCCATGCACTGAATGTGGGAATACGAGGTCTTACTCTAACCGGAAAATCATTCACTCCCGCCTGCTTTACAAGGGTTTCATGCCACACTATAATGTTTGGACGAGGCATGGAGAAATAGGGGTTATGATGGAATACGGCGAATAAGAAGAGTACGATGACAACTATGTGCCCCCTGAATACGGTGATGCTGCAACGGGGGGAGCTGGTAAAGATGAAGAGGAACCAGACGATGTGCCCAATGATGCTGCAACAGGTGAAGCTGCTGAAGATCAAGAGGAACTAGAGGATGTGCCCGATGATGATGATCTTCGCCGGGTCATTGTCGATGCAAGGACGCAATGCGAAAGTCAAAAGGAGAAGCTGAAGTTCGATCGCATGTTAGAGGATCACAAAAAAGGGTTGTACCCCGATTGCGAAGATGGAAACACAAAGCTCGGTACCGTACTGGAATTGCTGCAGTGGAAGGAAGAGAATGTTGTGGCTGATAAAGGATTTGAGAAGCTACTGAAAATATTGAAGAAGAAGCTTCCAAAGGATAACGAATTGCCTGACAGTACATACGCAGCAAAGAAGGTCGTATGCCCTCTAGGATTGGAGGTGGAGAAGATACATGCATGCCCTAATGACTGCATCCTCTACCACGGTGCATATAAGGATCTAAACGCATGCCCGGTATGCGGTGCATTGCGGTATAAGATCAGACGAGATGACCCTGGTGATGTTGACGGCGAGCCCCCCAGGAAGAGGGTTCCTGTGAAGGTGATGTGGTATGCTCCTATAATACCACCGTTGAAACGTATGTTCAGAAACAAAGAGCATGCCAAGTTGATGCGATAGCACAGTGAGGACCGAAAGAAAGGCGGGAAGTTGAGAGCACCCGCTGACGGGTCGCGGTGGAGAAAAATCGAGAGAAAGTACTGGGATGAGTTTGCAAAGGACCCAAGGAATGTATGGTTTGCTTTAAGCGTGGATGGCATTAATCCTTTCGGGGAGCAGAGCAGCAATCACAGCACCTGGCCCATGACTCTATGTATGTATAACCTTCCTCCTTGGATGTGCATGAAGCGGAAGTTCATTATGATGCCAGTTCTCATCCAAGGCCCTAAGCAACTCGACAACGACATTGATGTGTACCTAAGGCCATTAGTTGAAGAACTTTTACAGCTATAGAATGGAAACGGTGTATGCACGTGGGATGAGCACAGACAGGAGGAATTTAACCTAAAGGCGTTGCTGTTCGTGACCATCAACGATTGGCCCGCTCTCAGTAACCTTTCAGGACAGACAAACAAAGGATACCACGCATGCACGCACTGTTTAGATGACACTGAAAGTATATACCTGGACAAATGCAGGAAGAATGTGTACCTGGGCCATCGTCGATTTCTTCCGACCAACCATCAATGTCGAAAGAAAGGCAAGCATTTCAAAGGCGAGGCAGATCACCGAAAGAAGCCCGCCATGCATACCGGTGATCAGGTATTTGCTATGGTCAATGATTTACACATTATCTTTGGAAAGGGTCCCGGCGGACTAGCTGTTCTGAATGATGCTGAGGGACACGCACCCGTGTGGAAGAAGAAATCTATATTTTGGGACCTACCCTACTGGAAAGACCTAGAGGTCCGCTCTTCAATTGACGTGATGCATGTGACGAAGAACCTTTGCGTGAACCTGCTAGGCTTCTTGGGCGTGTATGGGAAGACAAAAGATACACCTGAGGCACGGGAGGGCCTGCAATGTTTGCACAAAAAAGACGGCATGCCTCCGAAGCAGTATAAAGGTCCTGCCAGCTACGCTCTTACGAAAGAAGAGAAAGAAATCTTCTTTGAATGCCTGCTCAGTATGAAGGTCACGACTATCTTCTCGTCGAATATAAAGGGAATAATAAATATGCCAGAGAAAAAGTTTCAGAACCTAAAGTCTCATGACTGCCACGTGATTATGACGCAACTGCTTCCGGTTGCATTGAGGGGGCTTCTACTGGAAAACGTCCGATTAGCCATTGTGAAGCTATGTGCATTCCTCAATGCAATCTCTCAGAAGGTGATCGATCCAGAAATCGTACAAAGGCTAAGGAGTGATGTGGCGCAATGTCTTGTCAGTTTCGAGCTGGTGTTCCCACCATCCTTCTTCAATATCATGATGCATGTCCTAGTTCATCTAGTCGACGAGATTGTCATCCTGGGGCCCGTATTTCTACACAATATGTTCCCCTTTGATTTCTACTCTGTTATAAATCCTTCAAGTACTGTGTGGTGTCAGCATTACTGATCCAGGGATGACACCGGAGCACAGAGATTGGACCATTTGCGGTCTGGTCGCTACAAGATGGTATCAGAGCACACGCTGACTGTAGGACACGACCACTAAGCTAAAGCCCTAGATCACTACTCACTCTTCTCATTCTGACTCCTCATCTTTTCTACTCTTTTAGGATGGCGGATGCAAGGAACAAGTTCACGCAACCGGATGGAGATACACCCTTTGGACGTCACTTGAAGGAAGTCACTAGATACCTGAACATAGGAGTACCAAGCTTCACCGGAACCTACAACGCCACATTACCTGAAGAGGAGTGCTGGATGATTCAAGTTCAAGTTCCGGCAAGGACGTTCATGCAGAGACTGAGCCCATAGAGTTTTCCTTTGATGCACCAACCTGGAGTCTAGGAAAGAGCAAGGCAGCTCACATCGCCATGGGACGCATTGGAGAAGTTTACCGCAATGATCTCAAGGATACTATCTACCGGATTTGTGGGCGCCGAGATGAGCACTGGGAGATGATCAGCACCAGGAACGACAGATCAATTGCAGCTTGTATCCAGGAGTTAAACCAGCACATTCGACATCAGGAGAACCAGATGTGCGCAGACATGATAGATCTGAAGAAGGCGAGGACAAGAATCGAGGAAATGGAGGAAGTACTCAAGGCTACATGTGAAGATTATGAAGAGGAAATCGAAGTACTAGTGGACAAGAATGCCGACCTAACAATGAAGATCGGATTTTATGGGAGGCCCTACACCAGTAGAAGAAGACGAAGAACCCAAGGAAATTCGCCCGGAAGACTACAACATCATCGGCGACACCGACTCGGATCCATATGATAGCGATGATGACTATGTTGATGAAGCTAGAGCAGATATCATGGAGTCTGCAACCGAAGAATATTTCTAGTAGACCACCCCAACAGTAGTAGTAGTAGTAGTCCACCATGTAAATATAGTAGTCCGAGCACTTTTGCGATAGTTAGACCGATTGTATGCCCTTGTTTGATTGAATGAAGTGAATTGTTTGCTTTTGCCTCATGTGCATATGGGTAGTGTTTTCTCTCTAGCCCCTCTCTATTCTTAAATTTCATCTTTTCTAAACCCTCAGATGCCTCTGAGACGTGACCCCGGATTTACCTTCCCACCGGAGCTCACTCAGTTGATCTAGCAGCAGAACACGTTGATGTAGTTGCTAGTCCAGAATCAGAATCAGGAGAACAAGAACAACAACCCACCACCACCACCTGTTGATCACTTAGCCCGTTTTCTTAGGCTGAATCCGCCGGTGTTTTCTAGTAGCACCGAGCCGATAGTAGCAGATGATTGGCTCCGCAATACAGCAAGGGAGTTGACCATGGCAGGATGCACAGATGCAGAAAAGGTGAAGTTTGCCGCACATCAGCTTGACGGCCCCGCAGCATCATGGTGGGAGAATTTTATCGCCACTTTCCCTATCGACACTGTCATGTGGGACCAGTTTTAGCAGGCTTCCCGTACTACCCATGTTCCAACAGGAGCTATGGCCATGAAGAAGCGTGAGTTTCGCAACTTGCGCCAAGGAGGACGGACAGTTGGCCAGTATGTGGAAGACTTTAGTAAGCTAGCACGTTACGCCCCGGATGACGTTGCTACGGATGCAGCTAAGCAGGAGAAGTTTCTGGAAGGACTGAATGATGAGTTGAGCATGCAGTTGATGGTAGCAACATTCAACAACTACCAGGAGTTGGTAGATCGTGCTCTGATGATTGAACGAATGCAGTAGCAGATTGAGAATGTCGCAAGAGGAAGTATGGACAAGGGAAGTATAATTCAGGAGCTCAGCAGAAGCCACGTTTTACCCCTAGACCGGGAGAACATTTTCAGCATACCCATGGAGGAGGTAGCACGCACAATCATAATGGCCCCAAGAATAGTAATGGGAATGGAGGAAGCGACAGCCAGAATCGTACCAACCCATCAACCCCAGCCAAGAGAGACCTGAGCCAAGTCACTTGCTTTAAATGCCAGAATACCGGACATTATGCCAGTGAATGTCCTGAATCTCAGAATGGAAATGGCAATGGAAGCTCTGGGAAGAAGCCGAACCCTTTCAATAGGGGACAGGTGAACCACGTTAACATGGAGGAGGTTGAAGGGCAGCCAGATGCAGTAATCGGTAAGTTTTTGGTTTAAGTCATTTACTTCAGTCGTTCTTTTTGATAATGGTGCATCACATTCATACATATCAAGGGGATTTGCGGATAAGTATAACCTGCCCACCAAAGTTCTTAGAACCTCCATGTTAGTAAGCTCACTAGGAGCGGAGTATATGGCTAGTAAGGGATGTTTTCAAGTGCCATTGAGTATAGGTAGGCATGTGTTTCCCTCGGATTTAATCATTTTGGAATCACAAGGTTTGGATGTAATTCTGGGTATGGATTGGCTGTCGATGTATGGAGGAAACATCGATTGCGCCAGTAAGTCAATTTTGCTTACCACCCCAGAAGGGAGAAGGATCAAGTATGTATTCCGACATGTGCCTAAGAGGACCCAAGTAAATTCGTTAACAGGAGTTGTGCAGGAGGAAGTACCAGTAGTGAAGGATTTCCCCATTGTATTTCCAGAGGAGTTGCCAGGCATGCCACCGGATAGAGATATTGAGTTTTTGATTGAGCTTTTGCCAGGAACAGGGCCAATATCTAAGAGACCATATAGGATGCCCGCAAAGGATTTGGAAGAGATTAAGAAGCAGATTAAGGAGTTACTGGATAAAGGATATATCCGCCCAAGTTCTTCTCCTTGGGGATCGCCAATACTTCTAGTGGAGAAGAAGGATGAATCGTTAAGGATGGTTGTTGATTATCGAGGATTGAATGAAGTAACCATCAAGAACAAGTACCCACTACCGATGATCAATGATATGTTTGATCGATTGCAAGGAGCTAAGGTATTTTCCAAGATTGATCTACGATCAGGATACCATCAGTTGAAGATTCAAGAATAGGATATACCTAAGACGGCTTTTACCACCAGGTATGGGTTGTACGAGTATACCGTTATGTCATTTGGTCTGACTAAAGCACCTGCCTATTTTATGAACATGATGAACAAAGTGTTTATGGAGTTTTTGGATAAGTTCATCATAGTGTTCATTGATGATATCCTGGTTTACTCTAAGAATGAAGAGGATCATAAGGAGCATTTGCATTTGGTACTTGGAAAGCTCAGAGAACATCAGTTATATGCCAAGTTTAGCAAATGTGAGTTTTGGTTGAAGAAAGTTGGTTTTATCGGACACGTTATATCCGGAGAAGGTATAGTAGTAGATCCCACCAAGGTTGACACTGTGACAAATTGGGAAGCACCAACAACAGTTGGAGAGATCCAGAGTTTTCTTGGACTTGCAGGATACTACCGGAGATTCATTGAAAATTTCTTGAAGATTGCGAAGCCTATGACGGAGTTATTGAAGAAGGATACCAAGTTCATATGGACCAAGGAATGTGAGGCCAGTTTCCAGGAGTTGAAGAAACGTCTGGTTACATCACCGGTGTTGATTTTGCCAGATCAGACCAAGGATTATGAGGTGTATTGCGACGCTTCACGTCGAGGACTTGGAGCAGTGCTTATGCAGGAAGGAAGAGTTGTTTCCTATGCCTCACGACAGCTTAAGCCTCATGAGTTAAATTATGCCATGCATGATTTGGAATTAGCAGCCGTAGTGCATGCATTGAAGACTTGGAGACACTTTCTCATTGGAAATCATTGTGAGGTGTACACTGATCACAAGAGTTTGAAGAATATTTTCACACAGAAGGAGTTGAATCTCAGGCAAAGGAGATGGTTGGAGCTCATCAAGGATTATGATATGAGATTGCATTATCACCCCGGAAAGTCTAACGTAGTAGCCGATGCGCTGAGTCGTAAAAGTCATATCAACACCCTAATGACGGGAGATTTACCAAGGGAGTTAGCCGAAAATCTTCGTGAGCTACCTTTGGATATAGTCCCGAGAGGCTATATAGCAGCAATGGAGATTCAGTCTACTTTGATGGATAAGATAAGAGAAGCTCAAAGGACTGACAAGGAGATCGCTTCTATTAAGGAGAAAATGAGCAAAGGAAAAGCTAAAGGATTTCGTGAGGATGAGCACGATACCTTCTGGTTTGAAGACCGTGTTTATGTGCCTAATGACCCGGAGATCAGGAAGTTAATTCTGCAAGAGGCCCATGATTCACCATAGTCAATTCACCCAGGAAATACCAAGATGTATCTGGATTTGAAGGATACTTTCTGGTGGACCGGAATGAAGAAGGATATTGCGGAGTATGTAGCAGTTTGTGATGTATGTCAGAGAGTAAAAGCAGAGCATCAGAAGCCAACGAGATTGCTACAGCCATTGCCGATACCCGAATTGAAGTGGGATAAGTTAGGCATGGATTTTATTACAGGATTGCCCAGAACTCGTTCAGGCTATGACTCGATTTGGGTTGTAGTCGGTCGTTTGATAAAGGTAGCTCATTTCATTCCAGTGAAGACTACCTATACTAGTGCCAAGTTGGCAAAGATATACATGACCAGGATCGTATGTCTGCATGGAGTTCCAAGGAGCATTGTATCAGATAGAGGAACCCAATTTACCTCAAAGTTCTGGAATCAGTTGCATGAAACTTTGGGTACCAGGCTAGAGTTCAGTACAGCTTTCCATCCGCAGACAGATGGACAGACCGAGAGAGTCAATCGGATTTTGGAGGATATGCTGAGAGCTTGTGTGCTAGATTATGGATCTAGTTGGGATGAGAATTTGCCATATGCAAAGTTCTCTTATAACAACAGTTATCAATCCATTTTGAAGATGGCCCCTTTCGAAGCCTTGTACGGAAGGAGGTGCAGGACCCCATTGTCGTGGGATGAAGTTGGAGACCGTCAATTGTTTGGACCGGATCTGATTAAGGAGTCTGAACAGAAAGTAAAATTGATTCGCGATAGGATCAAGGTAGCCCAGTCCAGGCAGAAGAGCTATGCAGATTCTAAACGCAAGGAGACAGTCTACGAAGTTGGAGACCGAGTTTATCTTCGAGTATCTCCACTTTGAGGAGTTAAGGGCTTTGGAGTTAAGGGAAAGTTAGCGCCACATTTTGTAGGACCATACAAGGTTTTGGAGCGTATGGGAGAAGTAGCTTATAAGTTGGAATTGCCCGAAGGATTGTCAGGAGTTCACGATGTGTTCCATGTTTCACAGTTGAAGAAGTGCCACGCAGAGATGGCGGATATACCGCTGAGAGATACAGTGTCGCTGGAAGCGATTCAGTTGGACAGTGATTTGACCTATGAGGATAAACCAGTTAAGATTCTTGAGTATGCCAGCCGAGTCACCCGCAGCAAGGTTATCAAGTTTTGCAAAGTTCAATGGAGCCACCACACGGAGGATGAAGCCACCTGGGAACGAGAGGAAAAACTGCTGAAGGACCACCCTCACCTATTTTCTAGCCAACCCGAATCTCGAGGGCGAGATTCATCTTAAGGGGGGTAGGTTTGTAACATCCCAAATTTTCAATTTGGAATGTTATACACTAGATCATCTTTGCATACATATTTTATTGCATTTTGGTTGATCCTAGAAATTTCACGCAACTCAAGGACCCTCGAAGAGAGTTGGGGATTTCGTTATTTTCATATTTGAGTTTTCTCAAATTTTGGAAATAGGATCATTTGATATTATTTATTTTATCTTCTATTATTTCTATTATCAAAATATGAGAGAGGGAATAAAATGACTTTCCCAAAATAAGGAAATATTGAGGATTTAATAATAAAATCAAATAAGATTTTTTTTGGTTTTATTTGCTATTTTATTTGAATTTAGGAAAAAGGCGCGTTTTTCAAATTTGCATTTAGGCCCCAAATAAATGTTCATCCTGTGCGGCTTGATTTTAGAAGTTGGGGAAAATTTATTTCAGGATTTTTGGAGTCCATTTATTATTTCTTTTGTTTTTTTCTGAGCGTCATAATTTAAAAAAAATCGAACCGTCCTACGGACCGTGTTAGGCCTGGACTCCTCCGGGGGGGCTGTATATAGCGCGCCACCTGGGCCGCCTCAGCCCAAGAACCGCCGCCGCCCAAACCCTAGCCGCCTGCTGCTGCCGCCACCCCGCCGACGAGGTCGAACCACCGCTGCCCGCAGGCATTTTTTTAGAAAACCGTTGGTTTTCACCGGTTTATTTTTTTTTAGATTCATTTTTTAGATAGATCAGTTTTTTTTCTCGGTTTAGTTAAGTAGCGAGCGTTCGCTCGTTTGTTTGTTTTAACGAACGCGTTCATCGTTTAGATCCAGATAACGAATGTCCGTTCGTTAATCTGTTCGTCGTTTTTCTTTTCTTGGATTAAATCCGCGATTTTTATGATCGCGATTTCTGATCCGATTTTTGTTCTAGTATAACTTTTCGCTCGTTTATCGGAATCAGGCAATTCAAGTGCCTGGAGTTTCATCTCAAAACCCTCTTTCCGTTTAACCAACTCAAACAAGTTTTTGCCTCTGTAAAATTTGACCTGGATGCACATTAGTAAATGAAGCTTGTTTCTTTTGCCATTTGTCTTTCGTTGCTTCGTTCGATTTGATTCTTTTTGCCAACCAGAGTTCTTAAGTTGAACTTTCTGGTTAGATTTCTTATTTGAGTTTTACCTATGCATTAGTTGAGTACTTATTGTATGCTTGTTTGTTTGCGATAGAGTACCCGGAGTGCGCCGCTTGCTACTTCAAATCGCTAGGTTTTGCGGATCATCAGCAAGGCAAGTAACACTTTGATCATACTTCCTATTACCCAGTTTTTTATTGCATTAGATCAATCCTCACACGTTGCATGATTAGGATCTAATTAAATTGTGGGTTTGGGAAGTAGATGAGGTAGTACCTATTACCTGTTATTAGCAAACCTTTGGGAGTTACTTCTACGTTTGCTTATTATGACATGCTATGCTAGTAGACGTGGATTGGGTGAGTGTATCCATGACAGATGTGAGTTTGTTAAATTAATGGTTTATCTAAGGTGGCAACTTAAATACACATCTAGGTGGATTGAGGCACCTGGGTATTCCAGTGATTGCCTGTTTTCTTTTGGACCGCCACCCAGGCTCAAAGGGATCATGAGATTATTCATACTAGAAACTTCCGTGTGCAGCCTCAAGCTACTATGGGCTCTAGCATAGTTGACTAAGTTGTGTGAACTCTTACAGTGGTAGACTAGCAGATGTAGGGGAAAGTAGGTGTAATGGTCTACCCGTTTGTAAGGTGTGAGCGCTTCTGAAAGACTATGTCTCGGTCATCCGTTTCTCAAACACCATGTAGTGCGAGAATCCCAATGGAGGAGATCGAGTCTTGTGGGGAAAAGTGTGCAAACCTCTGCAGAGTGTATAAACTAATAATCATGGTTAGCCGTGTCCCCAGTTATGGACAGCTGGAGTATCTAGTACTTGGATTATCATGTGAATCTCATGATGTTACTCTAATTAATTTTGTTGGGTCTTAATGATGATGTTTAATTGGGATTGAGAGGGTGTCTACACTCTCAATGTTTAACAACTACCATGATAGTTAAATAAAATTTATTCTTTGCAGTAGGGAAAAATTGGCTTTACACAAAACTGTCACCATAGAGCTTTCCACCAGCCAAATATGCATATAGTATAGTCTTATTCCTTCATTGCTCTCTATGTGTTACATTGCCAGCATATTCCATGTGTTGACCCGTTGTGGGCTGCAACGTTCATGTCGCGGACTTTTCAGACGATGAGTAAGGTGCCTTTAGGTCGTGGTTCTATACTCAGTGATGCTATTGGAGTTGATGGACTCACTTATCTTCCAAGCCTTCCGCTGTTATCGTTATTAGATGGCCTTAAGCCATATTTATTGTAATAAGTTCTCTTTTGAGACTCTCGATGTTATAAGTGTGTGATTGCTACTTTGTTATAAATCCTTCAAGTACTGTGTGGTGTCAGCATTACTAATCCAGGGATGACACCGGAGCACAGAGATTGGACAGTCTGAGGTCTGGTCGCTACAGTGAGAGACTTGTAGGACAGGGTAGAAAGATGAATTTAACCTTGACGGAGGGAGAGAAATACATGAAGTGCGCGTGTGTGATTCCGAGGCCCACAGGGAAATGAGATATGTAAGCGTGTGAGAGAGATTGTACAATTCATTCATGTATCACTATCTAGCGATCGTGGACGTGCATCGCTTGAACATAGGTCAATATCAACTTCGTATCATGGCCAAAGATACAATATCAATTCAACTCTATAAAGATTGGACACTCACATATCACTTTTTTCTATTTAAATAAACCTTTTCAGTTGTGCATGCCAAAGTTACAGTGATGTTTCTTCAAACAACCAATGTAGCTATCATGTACATGCACCATTATTACTCTTGCATTCAAATTCATTAGTCTTGGATGATTTAAGTTTCTATTTTGAAGTAATATATGTAATATTCATATATGAATTCAACGGGTACGCAATTTATGAAATGGAGGCTATGTAATCATATGAGGTAACACTTTTAAGTACCTGACTACAATATCCATTTCTTTTTGTGCGCCTCTACACTAACACGTCAATGCATTATATTTAAAGTAAATAACCAATGGCAGTAAATTATCTATTTACACGAGAAATACATAGGCTGAGCATTTGATCCCTTTTTTGTGAATGCGCCACTACACCCGTACGATTGGCTGCGCCCGTGTGAAAGTCCAAGTTATCGGCGCATCATCCCAAGTTATTGTCTTTTTTCTGGGGTGGACTTCACACTAGTTATTAACTGCTGACGCGTGCCCTGTGTACACAATCTAGCATGACCTTCCCGCTAGCACGGCCCAAAATTAGTTGAAACTGGAAACGGACAATCCCGCGGGCGGCAAAATCTCCCGCCTCCTTCTAAAATTTCCGCCACCTTAGTCTTTAGCATGCGAAATCCCCCTTTTGTCCTTGGTGCACGGAGACCAACAGTTACAATACCGCCCTCATCTACATGATAGGTCGGGGCTGCTTTGGTAACTTCCGGTTCCCCCACTACACGGCACCCCCATTTCCTCTCCCCCTCCCGCAAAAATGACTAACTCCACAGCACCAGAGCATCTTACATCATGCCGTCCGTACTTCATCACCATTTCTCCCCTCCCCTCTCGAAACCCTAGACTGCTGATTCACCGGCGTACCATAGCCCATTCACTGCCAGCGGCGTCCACCTCGCGGGATCTGCTTCTGCGGCCGTATCTACCCCTCCCACCTCCCCTAGAAACAAGTAGACTGCTCATCCACCACTGTACCACAGCCCATTCAGTACCGGCCTTGTCCACGGCGCCAGATCTGCTTCGCATGTACTCTCGTTAACCGTCACGCATCTGCAGCGGCTCATTCGTACTCCCCACCGGAGACGCTTCGTCCACACCCCCTGAGCCGCCCCACTGATGCCCCCATCGACGGCCTCTGATCCTCTTCGCCGACACCTTCCTCAACCCTACCGGAGCCACTTCGCCGACACGTTCCTCAACCCTACCGGAGCCGCTTCGCCGACACGATCGACAACCCTACCGGAGTAGCTTTGCCTATACCATTCTGAACCCTACCGGGGCCGCTTTGCCAACTCACAAGTCCACGGCCTTAGATCCGCTTCCTCGCACCCTCATCCAACCTACCAGAGAAGCTTCCGACGCCCCGTCCACGGCCGCAGATCCGCATCGTCGACACCACCCTTAACCCAATCACCGGAGCACCTTCTAACGCCCCGTCCATGGCTGCAGATCCGCATCGTCGACACCATCCTTAACCCATCCACCGGAGCAGCTTCTGATGCCCCGTCCACGGCCGCAGTTCCGCGTCATCGACACCATCCTTAACCCAACCACCGGAGCAGCTTCATCTACGCCCTCGTCCATGGCCACAGATCCACTTCGCCCACACCGTAGTCCACCCTATCGGAGCCGCTCCACAAACACCCTACTCGATGGTTCTAGATCTCCTTACCGGACCCCCCGACAGCCAGCGCAGCATCATCACCCTCGACGTTTCTAACCTGATTCCCACCGTCTGGAGAGATGCCAAGCACCCGCCACGGCCTAGGTACTTGTCACTTTTAAACCCTTCTAGCATCACCTGCCTGATGTATGTCAAATATACTAACCGGTCGCTGTTACCTATTATGCAGCTGGCAAAAATTACAAGGATGATATTTCTTCTGGATCTAACAGCTTGGCCAACCAAGATCCTGGACTGAGGCATTGCTATGATCTTGTAAGCGCGTCTCTCTCTCTTGTATTGTTTTGTGCCTGCCAGCGTGCTTTGCTAGGATTTTCGACCAGTAATCCCTTTGTGCAGACAATGATTTCTACTACTGGCTGCTAAATTAGATATGTAGATGTCATACATGATACTACCTCATACCTCCGTTCCTAAATATAAGTCTTTCTAGAGATTCCACTATAGGATACATACGGAGCAAAATGAGTGAATCTACACTTGAAAATGCATCTATATACATCTATATGTGGTCCATACTAGAATCTCTACAAAGACATACATTTAGGAACAGGGGCAGTACATTACACAAAATCGTAGGTGGCATGTAGGAATTCCAGTGCACTACATTAGGCTCCCTTAGAGTGCCTGCTAGTCCAGCATACAGAGTCATGGCTAGTTTATGGTACGCACACAATCGTTAATTGGTGGTTTAAATATGCGCAAGGGATATGCAATGTAGTATCATGTAGAGATGTCTGAAATTAGCCGTGTCAACTTGCAGATAGGGTTACACAATGAAAAAGTACAAGATGTATGTGGCAATTTCATGGAACATCGCAAAAAAGGAGAGGCAGCGGTGAGCCTATACAGTGTGCTATGGTACGTCACTCCTCCATTGCAATCATCATGACATGTTACTTGTATGCCAGTTCTATTAGCCAAGTTTCTTAGGGACAGTTATTATGAGTTATCCTAAGAAAATAAGCACCTATGAATATAAGCTCCATGTAATAAGCCAGCCAGTTCTTTTCATTGCGTTTTCAGCTTATCTTTGGTATGATCAGTGGAAAGTCTAGATTGCATTATATTTTTTTTCATTTTGCTGCCCATATGGAAATTAATTTGACTTGCAAACATCACAAATTGAACCCAGTGTAGTAATTAATATGATAGGAAAACAAACCATCACTATTTTCTCAAAATGCAAATACAAAGATACCTTCTACTTGGCACAATCTACTTTGGTCAATGTTTTCCATGGAGACCCCATTGCCTAATTTAAACGAAGAACGCATGACCCACATTTAAATGAAGAACAATTATTTATTGAAATTCGATGGTCCAAGTGGCTGGTTATTATCGTATAGCAGCACCACCTGAAAGCATCATATAGCAGCAGCAGCTCATAGCAACTCATCATACAGCAGCAGCAGTCTGCAATTCATCATATACCAGCAGCAGCTCATAGCAATTCATCATATAGCAGCAGTAGGAGCAGCTCATAGCAATTCATCATATAGCAGCAGGAGGAGCCGCTCATAGCAATTCATCATATAGCAGCAGCAGGAGCAGCTTGTAGCAACTCATCATATAGCAGTAGCAACTCGTAGCAATTCATCACATAGCAGCAGCAACAACAACAACAACTCATAGCAACTCATCATATAGCAGCAGCAGCTCATAGCAATTCATCATATAGCAGCAGGAGGAGCAGCTCATAGCAATGCATCATATAGCAGCAGTAGAAGCAACTCATAGAAATTCATCGTATAGTGGATCAGAATGAAAATTTGGCAAAAAATCAGAGGAGATCCTCACCTTGTTGGATGAGCTCATCCTTCAACGGCACCTCAAGGCCATGGCCTGGGAGGAGGGGAGGGGGAATAAGGTGCCTTCTCCCGCAGTGTGGCATCAGCCGTAGTTGTGCGGCGCCCGCCGGAGTAGTGTGTTGGACGAACCACAGTGGAGCAGCTGCTGGAGACCATGAAAATGAGGGGCGGCGCTAGAGGGAGGAGCAGCCAGGGAGATTTTCCCCTACCCGCCGGCCATGTAGCCTAGCTGGACATAGCATCGTCGAGGACCAGGCCAGATGGGACCAGTGGCGATGGCTCGCTGGAGGAACCCTAGTGCTGCAGGCAGGGGATTGAGGTAGAGGGAAAGGGAAGAGGAGATGCAAGTGAGCAGGGCAATGAATGCTTGTGTGTTTGTTTTTACTTGAGGGTCAGGTGTGACACGGGCGTCAACAGTTGCATTTTGAGTGTAATATAGGCAGACAACAGAGTCATTTCACTATTCCCCTTCCCTTCAATTTTTAGTGAGGTTCTACTAGAAACACCCCCCTCCAAAGCAAAATTAGTTAAGCCCAAGCCCATAACTCAAAATGACTTATTTACATCCTTTATCGCTTATTTTGACAATATGCCCTCAAAAGGCGGAATCGAACTGGCCCTTAACCTGCAATTCAATTGTGCGTGCAATGATGAATCACTCCAGCCTGCTATCTGTACATTTAGGCATCATCATACATGGCATAACCTAATACATGTGCATTCCATTGTAGGATCTGGAATATGCAATGTTTATGTTAGTTCATACGTTGCACATGATGTTTAAATTCCCCTTAAATCTGGTCAGTCAAGTGATGGTCTTTAAGCCTCCTTCTTTGCTTCTTTTCTTGATATGTAAGATTTTCTCACACATCTGTTCAATTGCTTGTTTGCATCAGCCAGCCATACTAGGACTGTTTACTTTGATTACTTGTTGTTCTTGACCTAACACTCTAACAGAGTTTGTCAATGATTTAAACACTAAGGGCTGCTGTAGTGGGGCCTTGTCTAACTCATAGGTGACATAAAGGTTTGGCTGTACACTACAGTAGGCTCTCCAAGAGTACCTAGAGATCCAGTTCGAAGGTATGCCTAGTTTTTACATAGTGCAGACATAGTAAATGCTCATTTCATTGTGTGCAAGTGCAAGAGATGCGGCATGTTTCATTGTGTGCAAGTGCAAGAGATGTGGCATAGTGCAAACAAGGAATTGAACTGTTGAGTTGCATGAATGTTCTTTTGTTATAATCTCATCCTTTTGTGTTCACAGACTGGAAAGTATGCATATTTATCTTCCAAGGAGACGAGTAACTAGTTTGTGTCACCTTGCAGCGGGGGTGCAATGAATATAAGATTGAGGATTTCCGGGTACAAGATGTTAGGATGGAGCCTTGCAAGAGAAGTAGGAGTTGCGCTGAGCCTCTTCAACCAGCTAAGGTAAGTCACTGTATGCAACTCAATAGTTCAATTCCTTGTTTGTTTCAGGCATAGTTAATTTTCTCTTTTCAATTGCTTTATTTGTCCTCGGTTAATGAGATGACCATATAATCATGCCTGATGTTTGGTACTTGTATCACTATTAGTTGACATAATTAAAGGCCTTGCCATTTAATTACTCTGCCGAAGTGTGCCTGAAGCTTTGAAGTCTATTAACCAACTATTATTGCATGAGGCTCAAAATCTAGTTTATACTACGCTAATGATTGCATAGTTTTGCATGATGTAGTATGTTTGTATGAAACCCTCTGCTATTCATTATGCTCCCTAGGACTTTAATTGAGGCACAGAATGGCCAATTGCTTGCTTACTTATACGCAACGTGTTGTCTAAATTTGTAACTTGTCCGTGTTTTTGATTGGTCCCCAACATCATGCTCCTTTGGTGAGCTAAGAGGGATTTCTGTATGCAGGCTGCACAGACTATCTTTTTTATAATTTTTAAAATATCACCTGCTTATGCTTCATGACGTGTAACATTTTTTTTGAAAGTGACATGTAACATTATTGTTAGTCCTGTTCTGCAATGTAGTACAAAATAGTGTCTTGTTCGCTTCACTATTGTAACTATATTTTTGCCCTAGTCATGTGTACTTACAGAAACATTTCAGGATGAAGTGTCATCAACACAAACATCTGCGAGTAGTGCGGCATGGCCGTTACCGAATGATTATGGATTGGAATTGGAATGTGCTGATGTTCTCGAGCATCAACTAGAGGTGGCAAGACAACGTGCACATGATTGTCAACATATAATGAACAAGTTGAGACTGGACATACAGGTATTAGATGCAGGAGTCAAAAAATGAAACAAGACACTGAGGTAACCATGAAGGAATTGGAGATTTTGCAGACTGAAATTTGTGCCATCTGAATCCGGCCAATCCTATTTTCTGAAGAGATTATAGTTCAAATGGAGTTAAGTTGATGCGCGTCCATGATGTATGAGCTATATTTGCCCAGTGTATGTAATTTGATGTTTGTGTACGCTTTATTATCACCTGTGTCGATCCATAATGCCAAGTGGGTATAATCGGTTGTAATTTCTTTATTGTATAGTCTAGGATTATTCTACCTTTCTATGCCTTGATCTCTTTGTTGTACAGTTTTTGCTTTTTAGAGGTGATAGTATTGAGTAGGATAATTCTTTGAATATGCTATATCGTTCAAACGGGGGCCAACTTGCCCGAACAGTGCCCTTCATGGGCCGTCGGATCCATGGGCCTTCTACGTCTCATAGGATCCATGGGCCTTCTACGTCTCGTGGGATCCATGGGCCGCCGACTCATTTATGGGTCTTGTACGGGCCTTTAATGGGTCGTAGACGGGCCTTTAATGGAAATCGTACGTTTTATGGGCTGACCATAACGGGCCGTTAGTAGGCCGTATTTGGTGATGCTATGAAAATGGCCCAACAGACTAACGGTCCACAAATGGGCCGACTATAACGATGGGCTGAATTTGGCCCACAAGCAGAAAATGACAGTAACGGGCCGTAAGTAACCGAATGCTGCAAATGAGCCCAAGAATACATGGGCCCTCAGAAGGCCGAAAGATAACTTGGGTTGGAAACGGCCCAACGGAATAACGGGCCATTAATGGGTATAAAGTGATACACTGTTCATTACGGGCTAGTTTCACCATGGGCCGTTAATGGGTGTAAAGTAATACACTGTTCATTACGGGCCAGTTTCAGCACGGGCCGCTAATGGGCCAAGAGTTACAAAGGGCCTCATATGGGCCGAAAGACGTCATGGGCTATACATGGGCCAGAAGTGAAAACGGGCTGGAATCATATTGGATGGCCCAGATGATGCTACTGGGCCTAATTCGGATAGGGCATAACGGGCCTTGGGCTGGTGGGCTGTAAATGGGCTATATGCGAACATTCCGTTAACAGGGCTTTCCATGGGCCGGCCCGCCAGCTTTTGACCAAGTCAAATGGGCCGGCCTTTTCACAGGAATGGGCCACTGTTGGGCCGTGCCACGTGTCGATGTATCATAGGTGCCTTCTGTACAGTGAGTGGATGACATGTGTGCCAACGATGAGCCGACACGTGTTTCCTCTAGCCAATGATGATTTTACACGTGGAAAATCCCCATTGGTCAGGGTTGTTAATGGGTTATCAGATCCAAAACCCGACCCGATAGCTTAATGGCGTTCCGTTACGGTGGATGTCACGTGTCGGTCACCCTTGACAAAAGCACTTCTATGACGCATGATTTATCGTCATGGAAGTGGACACTTCCGTGATGATAATTTTGGTAATGTCATGGAACACTTCTACGATAGCATATGTATGACTATCTTGATTCTGTCATAAATTTGTCATGGATGTACATGCATGACAAAAAACGCGACCTACTGTGACAAACACGTATCATCACGGAAGTGTATTTTTTTGTCGTGAAATAACATGCCCATCAATATTATAGGCCAAGAGATATTTAACCATAGCAATTTTAGGTTCAACTTTAATTTGCATAGAGGGTTTAGGTTTCTTAATATTACTTTTGTTAACCACAATTGAAGCTTTAGCATGATCCTTTATTCTAATAGGGAAAGGTGGTTTCTCAATATAAGCAGCAGGAATAACAGGATCATCATAAGTGATAGTATTTTCTTCAACTTTAATAGGTGCAACTACTTTTACTTCAATGGGAGGATTATATTTAAACCACTTCTCCTTAGGGAGATCAACATGATTAGCAAAGGATTCACAGAAAGAAGCTACTATCTCAGAGCCAAGTCCATATTTAGTGCTAAATTCACGGAAAGCATCGGTATCCATAAAAAATTTAACACAATCAAACTTAGGTGTTATACCTTACTCCTTACCTTCGTCGAGGTCCCAATCTTCAGAGTTGTGTTTAATTATTTCCAATAATCCCATTTGAATTCAATGGTCTTCATCATAAAAGATCCAGTACAAAGAAGTATTGAGCATGGAGCGGTTACTGAGAGAAAGACGAGCATAAAAATTTTAAATAATCATTTCTCTTGAGAGCTCATGATTGGTGCATGAATATAACATTGACTTAAGCCTCCCCAAGCTTGAGCGGTGCTTTGTACTTTGCGAGGCCAAAAAATATTTATATAATTAAGATCACGATGAATAAGATGCATCGGATAAAATTTCTGATGAAATTCCAATTTCAATCGCTTGTAGTCCCATGATCCCATATCATCACATAGCCTATACCATGTCAGTGCATCTCCCTTCAAAGATAAAGGGAAGACCTTCTTCTTGATAACATCATGGGCATACCTGCAAGCTTAAATAATCCACAAACTTCATCCATATAGATTAGGTGTAAATCGGGATGCAATGTTCCAACACCTGTGAAAGGATTAGCTAGCAGTTTCTCTATCATACCCGAAGGAAATTCAAAGTAAACATTTTCAGTAGGTTCAGTAGGTTCAGGAGAAACTCTTTGCTCTACTAGTCGGGGTGAAGATACCCCGAACAAGCCCCTCAAAGGATTATGTTCTATAGTAACAAGTGACAGTAAATTTTAGCACACTATATAAATTTTTCCTTACCAAATTCCACCTACCAAAGGCGCTTCACTCCCCGGCAACGGCGCCAAAAAAGAGTCTTGATGAACCACAAGTGTAGGGGATCTATCATAGCCTTTTTGATAAATAAGAGTGTCGAACCCAACAAGGAGCAGAAGGACAAGATAAGCAGTTTTCAGTAAGGTATTCTCTGCAAGCAATGAAATTATCCTTTTTGTGATAAGGTAATTTGTAACGAGTAGCAAGTAATAAAAGTAAATAAGGTGCAGCAAGATGGACCAATCCTTTTTGTAGCAAAGGACAATCCTGGACAAACTCTTATATGAAGGAAACCGCTCCTGAGGACACATGGGAATTATCGTCAAGCTAGTTTTCATCACGTTCATATGATTCGCGTTCGGTACTTTGATAATTTGATATGTGGGTGGGCTGGTGCTTGGGTACTCTCCTTACTTGGACAAGCATCCTACTTATGTTTAACCCCCATTGCAAGCATCTTCAACTACAACAAAAGTATTAAGGTAAACCTAACCATAGCATGAAACATATGGATCCAAATCAGCCCCTGACGAAGCAACGCATAAACTAGGGTTTAAGCTTTTGTCACTCTAGGAACCCATCATCTACTTATTACTTCCCAATGCCTCCCTCTAGGACCAAACAATGGTGAAGTGGCATGTAGTCGATGTTCACATGACACCACTAGAGGGATGACAACATACATCTCATCAAAATATAGAACGAATACCAAATTGACATGACTACTTATAGCAAGACTTCTCCCATGTCCTCAGGAACAAACGTAACTACTCACAAAGCATATTCATGTTCATAATTAGAGGGGTATTAATATGCATAATGCATCTGAACATATGATCTTCCACCAAGTAAACCAACTAGCATCAACTACAAGGAGTAATCAACACTACTGGCAACCCACAGGTACCAATCTGAGGTTTGGATACGAAGATTGGATACAAGAGATGAACTAAGGCTTGAGATGAGATGGTGCTGGTGAAGATGTTGATGGAGATTGACCCCCTCCCGATGAGAGGATCGTTGGTGATGACTATGGTGATGATTTCCCCCTCCTAGAGGGAAGTTTCCCCGGCAGAACAGCTCTATCGGAGCCCTAGATTGGTTCCACCAAGGTTGCGCCTCGTGGCGGCAGAGTTTCGTCCCATGAGCTAGCTTATGATTTTTTCCTCGAAGAAAGACTCCATATAGCAAAGATGGGCATCGGAGGGCCACCAGGGGGCCCACGAGGCAGGGGGCGCGCCTAGGGGGTAGGGCGCGCCCCCACCCTCGTGGACGGTGGGTGGCCCCCCTCTAGTACTTCTTTCGCCCAATATTTTTTATATATTCTGAAATGTGCTCCCATGAAGTTTTAGGACTTTTGGAGATGTGCAGAATAGGTCTCTAATATTTGCTCCTTTTCTAGCCCATAATTCCATTTGCCGGCATTCCCCCTCTTCATGTAAACCTTGTAAAATAAGAGAGAATAGGCATAAGTATTGTGACATAATGTGTAATAACAGCCCATAATGCAATAAATATCAATATGAAAGCATGATGCAAAATGGATGTATCAGTCTCTAGAAGCATCGGTTAGTCCACTATAAAAGATATCAAGTATTTCATTTTTCTTGAGAGGATGATCAGGCAAAGCATTAAGTAATAGGATAAGCCTCCCCCAAGCTTGTGGGAGACTCTCTTCTTCAATTTGCACAAAATTATATATTTCCCTTAAGTCAGCTTGTTTCTTATGAGCGAGGAAATATTTAGAAGAGAAGTAATAAATCATATCATGGGGACTACGCACACAACCAGGATCAAGAGAATTAAACCATGTTTTAGCATCACCCGTTAATAAGAATGGAAATAACTTAAGGATAAAGTAATAGTGAGTTTTCTCATCATTGGTGAACAGGGTGGCTATATCGTTTAATTTAGTAAGATGTGCCACAACAGTTTCAGATTCATAGCCATAAAAAGGATCAGATTCAACCAAAGTAATTAACTCAGGATCAACAAAGAAATCATAATCCTTACCAGAAATATAGATAGATGAAGTAGCAAAAGTAGGGTCATATTTCATTCTAGCATTCAAGGATTTTTCTTTTAGCTTAGCTAACCGTTTTTAAGATCATATCTATCATTGTAAGCTAAAAGATCTCTAGCAGATTCTTCATCCATAACATAACCCTCAGGCACAACAAGAAATTCATATCTAGGGGAGAATCAGTTTCAATAATTTCATTCTCTCTAACCCTAGCAAGTTGTTCAACAAGAAATTCACCTAGTTGCACAATATTATCAAGCATAGAAGTAGTTTCATCATAAGCATCATGCAAAGCAGAAGTGGCATCATCAATAACATGCGACATACCAGAATAAATAGCAGGAGTAGGTGTCGCAAATTTACTCATAACAGAAGGTCAATCAAGTGCAGAGCTAGATGGCAGTTCCTTACCTCCCCTTGTAGTTGAGGGATAAATCTTGGTTCTTTCATCTTTCAAGTTCTTCATAGTGATCAACAGATATAAATCTCATGTGACTCAAAGAATAGAGTTATGCTCCCTGGCAACGGCGCCAGAAAATAGTCTTGATAACCCACAAGTATAGGGGGTCACAACAGTTTTCGAGGGTAGAGTATTCAACCCAAATTTATTGATTCGACACAAGGGGAGCCAAAGAATATTCTCAAGTATTAATGGTTGAGTTGTCAATTCAACTGCACCTGAAAGACTTAATATCTGCAGCAAAGTAATATGGAAGCAATAGTAACAGTGGCAAAAGTAATAGTATTGGTTTTGTAGTGACTGTAACAATGGCAATGGAAAAGTAAATAAGCAAAGATCAATATGTGAAAAGCTTTTAGGAATAGGATGAGTGATGGATAATTATGTCGGCTGCGATTTCTCATGCAACAGTTATAACATAGGGTGATACAGAACTAGCTCCAGTTCATCAATGTAATATAGGCATGTATTCCGATTATAGTCATACGTGCTTATGGAAAAGAACTTGCATGACATCTTTTGTCCTACCCTCCCGTGGCAGCGGGGTTCTATTGGAAACTAAGGGATATTAAGGCCTCCTTTTAATAGAGTACCAGAACAAAGCATTAACACTTAGTGAATACATGAACTCCTCAAACTATAGTCATCACCAGGAGTGGTCCCGATTATTGTCACTTCGGGGTTACCGGATCATAACACATAGTAGGTGACTATTGACTTGCAAAATAGGATCAAGAACTCACATATATTCTTGGAAACATAATAGGTTCAGATCTGAAATCATGGCACTCGGGCCCTAGTGACAAGCATTAAGCATAACAAAGCCATAGCAACATCAATCTCAGAACATAATGGATACTAGGGATCAAACCCTAACAAAACTAACTCAATTACATGATAAATCTCATTCAACCCATCACCGTCCAGCAAGCCTACGATGGAATTACTCACGCACGGCAGTGAGCATCATGAAATTGGTGATGGAGGAAGGTTGATGATGACGATGGCGACGGATTTCCCTCTCCAGAGCCCTGAACGGACTCCAGATGAGCCCTCCCGGGAGAGATTAGGGCTTGGTGGCGGCTCCGTGTCGTAAAACGCGATGAATCCTTCTCCCTGATTTTTTCTCCCAGAACGTGAATATATAGAGTTGGAGTTGAGGTCGGTGGAGCCTCAGGGGGCCCACGAGACAGGGGGCGTGCTACAGGGGGTTGGGCGCACACCCCACCCTCGTGGACAGGGTGTGGGCCCCCTGGTGTTGATTCTTTCACCAGTATTTTTTATAAATTCCAAAAATATTCTCCATGAAGTTTCAGGTCATTCCGAGAACTTTTATTTCTGCATAAAAATTACACCATGGCAATTCTGCTGAAAATAGCGTTAGTCCGGGTTAGTTCCATTCAAATCATGCAAGTTAGAGTCCAAAACAAGGTCAAAGGTATTTGGAAAAGTAGATACGATGGAGATGTATCAGACGCTTCCATCTGTGGGCCCACGAGGCCATCATCAATGCATGCATGCATCACTTTGGCCTACATCGGGAGAGATTTATTAATTTCACCATCGATGAGGATTCTTTTGGGTTACATATATTACGGCAGGAGGATATAGTATGCGGTGAAGAGGGGGGAAGGGGACCATCATATGTAGTACGCTTGATATGAACCTCGCTCTGTGTGGGTGCATGGTTTATGATTCTTGAGGTATGTGGCACATCAATGTTGTGCATTTTGGGTATTCAACATATATATATTTGGCCCACTTGCAAAGCAATGGTGGTTGTCCACTCGCACCCACTTAAGCGGTTATCAACCCATCCCGGGGACTGCTGAACCCGGCCCGGGGGCTACCCAGCTCAACTCGGCCACCATCGTCCCAGACCCGACCGTCGCCATACCCGACCCGGGGACTCCTCAACCCGGCTCGGGGGCTGCCGACTCAGAACCCACCCTGGTGGCCGTCCTCGCCGTGGTTACGGCTCCATCTTGGGCCCTCCCAATATCAAAATTTTGGGAGAACGGGGTTCTCCCCATGGACGAGACCGAAGCTCGGGAAGTGCAGCGTCGGGCGTCCGCCTATAGCATCATCAACAACGAGCTCGTCAAGCGCTGCTCCACCGGCGTGTTCCAGCACTGCGTCGAGCAGCAACGGGGCATCGACATCCTCCGCGACATACATCAGGGTGAGTGCGGGCACCACGCTGCATCACGATCCCTGGTGGCCAAGGCGTTCCGCCACGGTTTCTACTGGCCCACAGCCCTCGAAGATGCCGAGTTGCTCGTCCTCAGGTGCGAGGGATGCTAGTGCTTCAGCAAACGCAGCACCATCCAGCGTCAGCGCTCCGCACCATACCGATCGCCTGGCCCTTCTCGGTCTGGGGACTCGACATGGTGGGACCCTTCAAAACCGCTTGAGGCGGCATGACGCACTTGCTGGTGGCAGTGGACAAATTTACCAAGTGGATCGAGGCAAGACCAATCAAGAAACTGGATGGGCCAACAGCCGTCCGGTTCATCAAAGACATAGCGGTGCGCTACGGCATGCCAAACAACATCATCACCGACAACGGCACCAACTTCGCCAAGGGCGCGCTCGAACAATACTACTCCGTCTCCCGCATCAGCCTCGACCTGGCCTCCGTTGCGCATCTGCAGTCCAACGAGCAGGGCGAGTGGGCCAATGGACTCATCCTGTCCGGCATCAAGCCGCGATCGTCGAGCCACTCATCCGCTCACCCGGTAGCTGGCTCGACGAGTTGCCAGCCATTCTCTAGAGTCTATGCACCACGCCAAATCGGTCGACCGGGTTCACCCCGTTCTTCCTCGTCTACGAAGCCGAGGCCGTCATCCCGACCGACGTCGAGTTCGACTCGCTGCGCATCGCGATGTACACCGAAGATGAAGTCAAAGAAGCCCGCAAAGATGGCGTCGACCTGCTCGAAGAAGCACACCTCCTGGCACTCAGTCGCCCGGCCATCTATCAGCAAGGCCTGAGGCACTACCACAGCAAGAAGATCAAGCCGCTCGCGTTCCGCGAGGGTGACCTCGTCCTCCGACTCATCCAAGAGCAGGCAGGACGGCACAAGCTGTCCCCTCCATGGGAGGGCCCATTCATCGTGAGCGAGGCCTTGCGCGACCGCAACGCCTACTACCTCATCGACGCGCGCAAGTCTAGGAAGCGCAAGAAGGACATCACCAGCGAAGAAACGACCCAGCCGTGGAATGCGGAACTCCTCCGCCCGTTTTACAGTTAGCTGCACGAGCGTATGGATCGTCACTTTTTGTAAATGCATGAATCTATGATGTTCCTGAACAAGACTTCGGGGCTGCCTTTTGCCGACCAATTTATTGTGTCCCCGTTTCCTTGCATCACTATACCACTGAACCCGACCACCGGTCCGACTCGCTCGACCCGGGGGCTCGGGGGCTGGCCGGCTCGGTCGCCACCCCGCCGCCTTACTTGGTGATTCCTGATAAAGTTAGGATGTCGCGGTCCCCCACTTCGCCCTAAAGCCACATCCATCTTTGGCTGTCGGCTGGCAAGCACAACGGGCCAAAGCTCCTTTACGCTTCATACACTAAGTCAAAGGCTGTCGGGTCGATCAACCCGGCCCACCATTCATCAAATGAACAGCCGCACGACCGGCTGCTCGCCAACCGGCTTCGCCGGATTGCTGCCAACCGGCCCAGTGGGTGTTTCGCTCGCGCTCAAATGTTTCGAGGGACCCAAGTCCTGCGCGCTCCTCTCAAAGAACCAAGCTCCTTCTCACAGACCGGAGCCTCGTCCATCTGACTCGCGGGGAGGAGGTTTGAGAGAGGAAAAACGCATGAAATCCGTCCAAAAAACAGAACGCAAAAAAGCAAAAGCATCCACGACATCCACACAAATATTTAAATAAAAGGCCCACGGCCCGAGTTCATTACACCCTAAAAACTGCCAGTGGGTGGGTGGACCTGCTATTTAACAAATTCTACAAAGTGTCTCAGGCATCTCCAGCGACGCGTCGCGACATCGACGGCTCTCCCCTGGTGGCCTTCGGGTCCGCCGTGGTGCCGCTGTCCTCCTCAGCACCCGCATCGCGGTAGACGCACGTCTCCTCCGAGCTCCCCTCCAGATCATGGAGGAGCAAGCCGTAGTCATCGCCGACCACAGCCCTGCCGTCTTCCGTCCGCTCCGGATGGAACTCGTCGTGGAAGGCAAACTCGGCGGTGTAGCTGGCCCGGGAGGCGATCCAGCCGGCTTGCTCCTGCAAGTGCTGCTCTGAACCAGCCCGTTGGCCCATCAACGCGTCCAGCTGCAGGTCCGGATGCCAGGAAAGTGCGAATCGGAGTGCGACCTCAGTACCAGCGCGAGCGGCGGAGACGTGCCACTCACCGAGCCGGTCCGGCCCCATCTCCAACCAACGCGCCAGGCGCGAGAAGCTGCTCGGCTGGACGGAGCCCGGCCATAGGGCCGCCGTCATCGCAGTGCCGGCCTGGGACAGCCGCCCCAGCTGCGTCCCCGTGACCTCCAGGCGGGCCTCGGTGGCGGCGATGATCTCCGGGAAGGTCCAGGCCACCCGTGGATCCGTCCCGGACCCAAGCACGCCGGCCAGGTCGCGCTGATGGCGGACGGCTTCCTCCGCCAGCCGCTGCATCTCCGGGAAGGCCCCTGTCGCGGGCTCCTCTGGCGCCACCGGCGCCACCTACGACGAGGCCCAGGCGTAAGGATGCCAAATCGCATTCAGAAGTACCACCCGCGTCGCATCGGGACAGATGAGAAGGTGCACGACAGCAAAATAAGAAGACCAGACGCTCACCTGCGGCGCCGGGTTCGACCGGCTGTACGGCGCCTTGCCGAACTCCCAGTCCTCCCCAAGGTCGGCCTTGGAGATATCGTTCACTCCACGCGCGATCTGCATCACGAACAGCCGCGTCAGCCCCATGCGGTCGGGGTCTTGAAGGCCGACCATCTCGCCGATGAGGCAGGAGCGCCCCTGAAGCAGAAGAACCCGGCACTTGATGAACGCGGCGAGGAGGTCGGTGCCGGTGAGCCCCTCCTGTGTCCTCATAATCGTCACCCGCTCGCAGAGATTGATGATCTCATGCGACGGGCGCCGGGGCCAGTAGCCCCAGGTCGTCTTCGCCCGCGGCGGTGCAATGGCGAAGGCCGGAAGATTGATGCGGTCCAAACCAAGGTTACAGCCGTAGAAGGAGTTCTGCCACTTCTTGGCAAAATCCTCCAGCGGGATCTTTGGGAAGTCCGCCCCCGACCGCTTCGAGATGACGGCAGCTCCGCAGTCAGCGAACTTCCCGGCCGACGGGCCCTGCTGCTTCAAGAAGAAGCACGCCCAGAGGTCGATCGTAGGCTCGACCCCCAGGTACCCCTCGCAGAGGGTGACGAAACCGGAGAGCTGGACGATGGCGCCGGCGCCAAGATGATGCGGCTCGAGCCTGAAGAACTCCAAGAACGCATGGGAGAAGGTGCTCATCGGCAGCCCGAATCCGCTCTCAAAATGCGTGAGGAAGATCATGCGCTCCTGCCCTCGGGCTGAGGCCTCTGCTCGCCCCGCGGCAGGTGCCGCGACGCCCGGAGATGGGTGATGTCCTCGGAGGTGACGTTCGAGCCCATCCAGGAGCCCGATGGCAGCGACATGATCGAAGGGAGAAGGGGAAGAAGGAAGACGGATGGCGAAGGAGTTCTGCTCGAGCAACGGGCACCGCAGTGCGTCGGTTGCAAGAGGCAGAGCGAGAGCAGGGGGATAGGCGGGCGTGAGCGAGAATAAAGTTCGCCGCCCCCCTTGCCCCCCGATTTATAACCCTCGATTTGAACGTGGGGAAATGGGGAGGTGGGATCGTCTGCACACACCCGTTCCACTACCCCACAATAAGTGCGCACGTACACGCGCAGTAACTGCCCAGGGAAGAGCAACCAGCCCCCGGACGCTGCAATAAATCCGCGCACTTGGGCCGAGGGCGCGCGGCGGTGGGCCCCAGCCCGTCGCCCGGTCCCGTCACGTGCGTGGCCTGTCAGGCCCCTCCGTCTTCCGAGCACCATGTGGCGACCGCGCGAAGCCCAAGGGATTACCCCAAGATTCGGCAAACTTCTTGGTCCTCGCCACAGTCGGGATGCCGCGATCCGATTTCCGAGAAACTCGGCACACAATGGGTGATGCCGGACCCGGCGCTCGCAGAATCTACCTTGCTAAAGTGGAAACTGCGAAGGCCCACTCATCCGAAGATGGTGGACCTTCACAACTTCGGGGACTACTGTCGGGGGGATGGTCCTCGGGCAGGCAACGGAACCCGGATCTTCTTCAAAAACAACGGGGTCAGCACTGCCCCTCAATACTGGCACGCGCTTGGCCGGGTTGCTCGACCCGGCCAAGCCCCGCAAGCCGGCCAGACTAGCCGACCCGGCAAGACACGTCGACTCGGCCTCAACAACTAGCGCAAGACAACCGAACCCAGCACGACCAAAGCTTCCTCATCAAGACAACACCACCCGTGGTGTGCTACGCAATCCAGCCGCGGGTCAGCACCCATCCCATCCAGGCCGTGCGATGGGACAAGGCTTCAATCAATGATGACCGAGGCGACAGTGCCCCTCCCATGCCTCTGGTCAGCGGGTACGTAGCAATAGTGCTCCTCACCTACCCGTTGACCAAGGCCGGCATGGCTACAGTGCCCCTGCCCCCGCCGCTGACAACAACAAGCGGCGACTTGATGGAGAGCACTATACACGACTCGACCCGGCTACGCCCTGACGATTGACAAGACGGCACATACTCCCCCTAGGCACGCGGGACCCGCACCTAGGGGAACCCGGCGAACCACTAGCCCTCAGCGGGACCTAGCCCGAGTCCCCAGACACCGACACTATGGACCCACCAACTTGTAATATTACCATTGTACCCCTAGGGGTTGACCTATAAAATCCCCCAGGAGCCCTCATGTAGGGGGAGGGAAGAGAGTTATAGACATAGCAGAGAACTCATTCCATCACACTCGCCAAGTTAGTAACACCCAAGGAGAGGGAACTGCCTAAGCCTTGGCTAGTTTCCTTCCTCTTCCATACAGTTCTAGGAGAGACATTGTACTATCAATCATCCAACAACACTCGGCAGGACTAGGGGTGTTATCTCTCCGGAGAGCCCCGAACCTGGGTATGTCCGGCGTCCCGCGCCCGCTCATGCCAACCTCGCCTCTGGAGCCCACCAGCACCCTCGAGCCTCCTCCTCTCTTTAGCCATCCCTTGGCATCTGCTGTGCGCCCACCACGACAGAGATGCTTCCGGCCGTGTGACCAAATGGGCCATCGAGTTGGCCCCCTACACCATCTTCTACCCGCCCCGCACCACCATCAAGTCCCAAGCACTGGCCGACTTCCTCGTCGACTGGGCCAAGACCCAGTACTTGCCGCCAGCGTCGGACTCCACCCATTGGCGGATGCACTTTGATGGTTCGAAGATGCGCACCGGTTTGGGAGCCGGCATTTTCCTCACCACTCCCAAAGGCGACGAGCTCAAATACACATTGCAAATCCACTTTGCCGCCTCCAACAATGTGGCCGAGTACGAAGCACTAATACATGGCCTACGGTTAGCCAAGGAGATCGGCATCCGCCGGATCCTGTGCTACGGCAACTCCGACTTGGGCGTCCAGCTGTCTTCGGGTGACTGGGACGCCAAGGATGCAAATATGGCAAGCTACCACTTCCTCGTTCAGCAACTCAATGGATAGTTCGAGGGGTGCGAGTTCCTTTACGTGCCAAGAGCCGACAATGAGCAAGCAGATGCCTTGGCACGAATCGGCTCCACCCGGCAAGCAATACCAGCCGGTGTCTCCCTTCAGCGCCTCCTCAAGCCATTGATCAAGCCTTCCCCAAAATCTGAGTCCATTTTTGTGCCGGCTCATCCCGAAGCAGTCGGATCCGACTCTAGGGCTGCAGCAGCCGACTCGCGGACCTCAGTAGGCGGCACGGGGACTGTAGCAGTCACGCCCGGCCCGGGGACTTCACAACCCATCCCAGGTACTACAACAGTTGGCCCGGGGACTTCACCAAGCGGCCCGGGGACTTCACCAAGCGGTTCAGGGACCGTAGCAGTCACACCCGGCCCGGGGGCTGCGACAGTCAACCCGGGGACTTCAGCCATGCAGCAAGCGGCAATCAACACCGACCCCCCACCTCCCGACCCAACCGCCCTCGTGCAAGTGGCTGTAGTGATAATAGAGTAGATTCAAGCACCATCATCCTCAAGTTTCTGGTGAATAGAGAGCTGCCAGCTGATGAGATCTCGGCCCGGCAAGTACAGTGCCGAGAAGGAGCCTACACGATAGTGAACAGAGAGCTCATCAGGCACAGCGTGACTGGAGTTTTCCAGCGCTACATAGAAGTAGAGAGGGGCCAACCAATCCTCAAAGATATCCTCCAAGGCGAGTGCGGCCACCACACGGCTTCCAGATCACTCGTGGCCAAAGCTTTCCGCCGCGGTTTCTTCTGGCCGACTGCCTTGGAGGATGCCAAGGATCTAGTCAAGCATTGCAAAGGGTGTCAAAAGTTTAGCTCGAAGCAACATCTACCAGCTTCTGCACTCAAGACCATTCCCCTAGCATGGCCCTTTTCCGTCTGGAGCTTGGATATGGTGGCACCATTCAAGACAGCACGCAGCGGCATGACCCATCTGCTTGTCACTGTGGACAAGTTCACCAAGTGGATTTAAGCAAAACCGATCAAGAAGTTTAATGGGCCGACTACCGTGACTTTCATTACGGACATCACCACTCGGTACGGAGTACCACACAGCATTGTCACTGGTAATGGCACCAATTTTGCCAAAGGAGCCTTGGCCCGTTTCTGTGAGACGTGGGGCATCCGACTGGACCTAGCATCCGTTGCCCATCCGCAGTCAAACGCCCAAGTTGAGCGAGCAAACGGCCTCATCCTTTCCGGCATCAAGCCCCGACTGGTCGAGCCTTTGGAGCTGTCGGCGGCTGCTGGATTGATGAGCTATCGGCCGTCCTTTGGAGCCTCCACACCACTCCAAACAAGTCAACCAGCTTCACTCCATTCTTCCTCGTGTACGGTGCCGAGGCCATCATCCCATCTGACATTGAGTTTGACTCACCGCGCGTCACCATGTACATTGAGGCGGAAGCGAAGGAAGCACGAGAAGACGGCATCGATCTGCTGGAGGAGGGTCGGCTTTTAGCACTCGGCAGGTCCGCCATCTACCAACAGAGTCTGCGCCACTACCACAATCGGAAGGTCAAGCCAAGATCCTTCCAGGAGGGAGACCTTGTGCTCCGGCTGATCCAGCGAACAGCCGGCCAGCACACGCTCTAGGCCCCTTGAGAAGGCCCCTTTACCATCAGCAAGGCGTTAGGGAATGACTCTTACTACCCCATCGACGCACATAAGCCCAGAGCACGCAAGAGAGACGACTCGGGCAAGGAATCAGAGCGCCCGTGGAATGCAAACCTCCTCCGAAGATTTTACAGTTGATTTAGTATGTATCACGCTGCCTTTTGTATTAAAGTACTAAGACATCGGGGCCCTTGAGGAGCACTCAAGGGCTACATCCTTTATCTATATGATAAGTTCTACGCCTATGGATGTGTTATTTCACTATTCTGCTTTGCACCGGGTTCGACCAGTCGGCCCGGGGGCTTGGCGTCTCGTACTATGCCAATGTTACCTGCAGTCGGACAAGTAGTGTGCCGGCACCTAAGCCCTCTCTTGCCACAAGCCGCAGCTCACAGAGCGGCTGTCCGGCCGGCAAGAGACGAAGGCAGGAAACGGTGCCCACATAAAAATGGCCAAGGACTAAAACATTTTGCATAGGACGAGTCGGCTCCTCCCTCGCCGACCGGCTGCTGAGCAGCCGGCCGGCCGATTTCTAACTTAATTTGCTACATTCTACCAAACGGTTGAAGTAATTGTTCTTCCCAAATGGCCAAGTACTTGATCTAGTCACAGACCGCAGAGCGGCTGTCCGACTGGCAAGATGGCAGCCAAGGGAAGGCGGCAAAGGAAAAAAAGCCAAAAAAGTATAAAAGCAAGAACAAGTCAGAAATCGGCAAAAGATTACTTTTTACAGCAAAAGGCCCTTGGCAAGCATTCAACAGAGTTTGAATACACCCCTAGTGGGTGGAATTGCGTGAACTTAACAAATTTTGTTTGAGAACTACAAAACAGGTTAAAGAAAGATAACTTGGCCACCTAGGCCAAAGGAGCAGTAGGCGGATCTGAGAGGCCGGCGGAGGTAGAGGCTTCGGGTGGTGGAGCGGCCGCCTGGTAGATCTCGGTCTAGCCATCATCGGCAGTAGTCAGTTCGCTGACATCTCGCCCATTGGTCGAGACCTGGTCAGGCTGAGGCCTGCCGTCATCTTCACCACCCGGCGCGTCGCCTTCGCCGCCCTCGTCCTCATCCTCTTCGCCTCCATCGCTGGAGGCGATCTCCTCCACCGAGTCTTCGCTGCCTTCTGGGTTCAGCCCGAACCAGTTGGGAGGAAGACGTTGGTGCCCGCTTCATCAAGCTCAGGGAGGAAGAAGTTGGTGTCTGTATACTCGGCGATCGCCGCGGCACGATGACGAAGTTGAGGCGCCACCGCCTCTAGCTCCGTGCCAGCTTCGGCATGAAGGGTGGCAAGCTGGTCCAAATTCAGCCCAGGGTACCACCCCTTGACAAACTCCAAAGCTCGGTGAGCACCTGCCCGAGCGGAGGAGCCCTTCCACGCCTCGATGCGGCCGATGGCCTCCTCCAACCAGTCAGAGGTCCGGCTGACGGTGTGTAGAACAGGAGTGCCCGGCCAAAGGGCGGAGACCACTTGAGCTCCAGCACACTGCAGATGGTGAAGAGCCCGATGCGCAGCCTGGAGACGAGCCTCAATGGCAACCATCTCCTCGGCAAGAATTCGGGGGGCATTGGCCGCAACCGTCATGCCAGCCTGCCTCCGCTCATCGCGGTGGGCCTTGACGGTCTGGTTGGCGGCGACGAAGTAGCCGGGGAAGTACTTGTTAGATATAATCTTGATGTATTCTGTATCTGCATGTTTATTTCAGTCCTGCATGTAGTTTAGATAGACTAGGGAGTTGTCCGATGAGAATTCACTCGAGGCAGAAAGGAAGAAGCGAGATGTCAGGCAGCTATGTGAAATGGCGTGCAAGACATGATGCAGTGGTGTCATGAGATGCGGCACGGCCGTGAGAATCGGCCAGGTTCGTGATGGGCTGGAGCGTTGGACGGGTCAGTTTGGAGCTGTGAAGATTTAGTAGGTTTGTTAGTTTGTTAGCGCATGTATAGGTTAGTTAGCCGCATGAGCTTGCACGTCCTAGAACGATTCTAGGGGAAGAGTTATGCGTGCGTGGGCACTGCTAGTGGCCGTGTAGTGCGCCTGTGTGGCTGCTACTTACACAGACGCAAAGCATGTTTACCTTTGACAAGAAATAGATAGAAGAAAACGCTGGCTGTGTGAGGCAGCGGCACCAAACTTCTTGTGTCCCTGTGTTCTTGTGTGTGTTGTGTGAAACAACCAACAGACAAGAGGTGAGCTGAGAGAGTCGGCTCCAACATTTGGTTTCAGAGCTAGGTGATGACGAAGACAATGCCGCGTGACTCTTCGGCGAGTGGAGCATTGGTGCCGAGAGACTCGGCGGCGATGGCGGCTACCGCGACGGCGGCGACGATGGTGGCGGGGATGCTCCCATTCCCGCTGCTCACGAGGACAAACTACACGGCATTGACGATGAGGATGAAGTACCTCTTGCGCGCCAATGGCACGTGGGCTGCAGTTGATCGGGAGGACTCCTCCAAGGAGGTCGACGCGGGGAAGGAGGATATGGCCATGACGTTCATCTCCCAGTCGATCGATGACACGACGCTGCTACGAGTTGCGGGGAAGGAGACCGCCGCCGATGTGTGGGCGGCGCTTCGCTCCATGCATGTGGGCGTCAAGCGCATCCGAGATGGGAGGATTCAGTCCTTGCGCTCGGAGTTTGACGGCCTCAAGATGGGCGATGCGGAGTCCGTGGATGATTTCGCGGCGAGGTTCACGATGCTCGTGGGGCGCATCCGTGAGCTTGGTGATGCGATGGAGGAGAAGTACGTCATGAATAAGCTGCTCCGAGCCATCTCCAATAAGTTCATCCACGTTGCTTCATCGATTACGTTGTTCGGCGACACCAACAAGATGGACATGGAGGAGGACATTGGTTCACTCAAGGCGCACGAGGAACTCGTCAAGGGGCGGGAGACAGGACGTGAAGAAGAGCGGCTCCTCATTGCGAGAGGGCAGGACTCGTCGCGAGGACGGGGTGTCGGGGTCGTGGCCGTGGCCGTGGACGCTGTGGAGGGCGCCAAGACAAAAGTGAGGTACAATGTGACAATTGTCGTGAACTTGGGTACTTTTCTTGGGAGTGTCCAGAGAAGAAACAAGAGAAGGAAGAGAAGGCGTTGCTCGCTGGCTACGGTAGTGATGGACCGACTCTTCTTTGAAGTTTTTGCCTGAAGAATGGACATTAAGATTAGGGGGTTGAATGTTAGATATAATCTTGATGCATTCTGTATCTGCATGTTTATTTCAGTCCTGCATGTAGTTTAGATAGACTATGGAGTTGCCCGATGAGAATTCAGTCGAGGCAGAAAGGAAGATGCGAGATGTCAGCCAGCTACGTGAAATGGCGTGCAAGACGTGATGCGGTGGTGTGGTGAGATGCGGCACGGCCGTGAGAATTGGCCAGGTTCTTGATGGGCTGGAGCATTGGACGGGTCAGTTTGGAGCTGAGAAGATTTAGTAGGTTTGTTAGTTCGTTAGCGCATGGATTGGTTAGTTAGCCGCATGAGCTTGCACGTCCTAGAACGATTCTAGGGGAAGAGTTATGTGTGCGTGGGCACTGCTAGTGGCCGGGTAGTGCGCCTGTGTGGCTACTACTTATACAGATGCAAAGCATGTTTACCTTTGACAAGAAATAGACAGAAGAAAATGCTGGCTGTGTGAGGCAGTGGCACCAAACTTCTTGTGTCCCTGTGTTCTTGTGTGTGTTGTATGAAACAACCAACAGAGAAGAGGTGAGCTGAGAGAGTCGGCTCCAACAGTACTCTGCTCCAGAAAAGAAGAAAGAAATGAGAAGGCGTCGGCAGGCATGCAGGACATGTCGGCAGGCAGAACAAGGAAAGAGCAACGTACCATCGAGCAGATCCTCGATCTCGACGTAGCCAGCCTCCAGGCCTTTCTGCGTGTCAACCCAGTTCAAGCGCTGACTCTCGAACTCGGCCTGGAGAGCCTCCTCCGTGTCCTTGAGCTTCTGCAGCTCCGCCTTGCAGGTGTCCGCCTGGTCAGCGAGCTGCTTGGCCAGGCAATCACGCTCCTCCTCCGCCTCAAGGCATGCCGCCTCCTTGGCGCATAGCGCGGATTAAGCCTCGCCGAGCCACTACTGCAAGGTGGCATTGGCGCCTACGAAGGCAAAGAAAGAAAAACAATCAATGATCAACAACGACAAGCAAACACCGGAAAGATGCGGCCGGACTGCTCAATAGTCGACCTGAATCTCGGGGACTACACCCCGCGGGTGCGCTGACCCACCCCCGCGATGGATTGAACAATTCAACAAAGAAGCAAGAAAAGGTGGTTGCCGGAAGATCTGGCACGACTGCTTGGCAATCAGCCCAAATCTCGGGGAGTACACCCAGCGGGTGCGTTGTCGCGCCCCCGCGAGAAGCAAGAGGGTGAAGTGCTTACTCCGGCTCTCAACCAGGTCCGCGGTCCGCTTGTCCAGCTCCTTGGTCTGGGTGTTGAAGGATGCTGCACGGACATTGTGGTAGTCCTACAATGAAGCAACAGAAAGAAAGGGGAGTCAGAGCTCAGAGCCCACTAAGAAGTTCCCGCCCGACTGCTCAGCAGTCAGACCGGAACTCGGGGGCTACATCCAGCGGGTGCATTGCGCGCCCCCGCCGAAGATCCCAAAAATCATAAGCAAGAAGCAAGTTACATACCCGAACGCTGGCCCGCGTCTTCACGAACGCCTTCATACATTGCTGAAGGGTGGCGGCTTCGGCGCTGAAGTCGTCCTGGACGTCCTGTGCCGCCTTGATCAGGGTGCCCGTCCTGCCCCCATGCAACCACTCCGTTGGCACGGAGCTGGTGGCTTCGGCGTCGGGAACCGACAAGCTCGAGGCTCCAATATCTTGGGGCCGCGGAGCCGAGTTCGCCTTTGCTGCGTGCCGGCGTGTCGGGGTCCGAACGACGGAACTCGCCCCCACCACCAGCTCGCCATCGCCTTGAGACACTGGCGGCGCGTTGGGCCGACTGTATTGGGCTTAGGTAGCCGGCATCTGCTGGGGCGCCTGTGGCCCTGGGACGATGGCGTCTCCCCCTCTCTCTCCATGGCCAGCTGGTCGATGCTGGTCCCTCCAGTCGGCGCCAAGACCTCCGTCGCTGGCGGCATGGAGCGCAGCGGAATGATCAGCAGTGGGGCCTGGCCATCTGTGGCCGCCCCCACTTGCGCCCCGACGGCCGTGTCCGCCTGGGTCTTGGCCACCTCCTCCGTCTCGGCCTTTGCTGAGGCGTCGTCCAGGGCCCTGGCCGCCGCGTCGGCCTCCTCCTGCGCTGCCCTGGCAGCTCCGCCTTTGCCTGATCCGCCATCTCCTTCTCCTCGCGCGCTTCCCGCGCGTTCCACTCCGTCGCCGCTTAGTGCTCGACGCGCAGGTCCACACGGCGGGTGTTGGTAGAGCCCTCCGGCCCTTCGACGATGGAGGCGGAGGTCGACCGCTCAAGAGAGAGCGGTGCCCTGATTCGCGCGAGTTGAAGACAATTCAGTAGAAGTTTACAAAAAACAAGAGAAAACACGAAGAGGAGCAACCACTCGCGCATGCACCATCGGCGGCTGCTTCGTGGCCCTCAGGATCCACTACACCACAACACAGATGTAAGGGCAGTCAAACTGCCGGGACAAGGCACTTACAGGGGCAGTCAAACTGCCGGGAATGTTTTTCTCCCGGCAGATAGAACTGCCACGAGAACGGCTGCCGGGGATTATAATTCCCGGCAGATAGGGATGTGCCGGCAGTTTATATGCCATCATGCTCAAACTTCTCCCGGCAGTTCCTGTTCTCCCAGCAAATATTTTTTGCCAGCAATCATTAGCTTTCCCGGCAAATGATGGGCCAGGGGTGCCAAGTATCCCAATTAATAAGGCTATTAGACTCTAGTATTACATTTATTTCACATTTACATACACACCCCAATTTAAAAGATGACACCCATTCAAATAAAGCAAAAAGATTATGCAGATGCACATCGCATATATATTATAAATTCTGATCATCAAACATTTTACAATGTTTTCAATTCATTGATTACACATGAAGACTTCCCTCATAATTTAGCATCTTTAGTCTCTAGACATCCGACAGTACAAGATGTAACAAACACAAAGAGTAAAGCCTGTAAGTTCTTCTGTGTGAGCTCAGAGCATATGGTTACGGCAAGGCGTCTTAACAAATCTTACAGGAACATTTTCAACCTGGACAGGAAGACATCAAATCACAAGTCATGTATTAGAAAACATTATATCCATTACATTTATTACGATACTCAAAATCTACAAAGATGCACCGCCCAACATTTTTCTCAACAAATTTCCCTTCAAGGCATCGAGTGAATATTCTATTTAATAAAAAGCTAAAAAATGTCCGCGGTTTCAAGCCCGGGCACATGAACTAAGCACATCTAGTTGCCCTTCCTGGAAAGCATGACAACAGTTTCAGGTCTGGACAAATAATTAAACCCGTAATGGCATGGTGTGATTGCCTCTAATATTAAGTTTAGTTTCCTGATAGTGAAGACTCATCAAACTCTGTTTGAAAAAACTGCACATAAGACAATAGGAACAACGTTCGAGAAAAAAGAAGGGTCATCCACAACCTGTATGAATTTTTGACATCATAGGATCTAGTATTTTTGTATGAGCACACAAAGGCAACTAGTACAACAACAAAAATTCAAGCATTTTTCCAGCATTAACTGACAGAAGTATAGAAACTAAAATGTTTGGTGTTCGGTTTAACTCAAAAGAACATACAGAGTTTTCTTAAAGGCATATATCATGATATTCAGGTGTGAGCTTCTGAGAGGTCAGAGGAAATAAAAGAACATTTTCAATGCTACTTTATATAGAGAGAAAAAGACAAGTCGGATATGAGAGAACCGTACAAAATACCCTTTCACCAATCAGATCACAAAGTAGTATCATGATTCCTGAAGAACACACACAAACATGCAAATTAGATTGCAAGTAAAGATCAATCTGTAACCATTGCAGTCATAGATACAGAAAATTAATCAAGAAATTCCAGAGTTTACTACATACAACTCTACTGCCAATTAAAAGTTTACTTCTCAAATAATGATAAAGATCTGTATTGAAGTGTAGTATCTTGGACCTTCAATCTCACAACACTGTAGGAGCAGTATACTGTAAGTTTAAAAGCTAAATAATGTCCGGACTTTCATCTTACAACAACGTTATGTATGGCCTTGTTAGAGTGGAAGAACTAGACAAGACACACAAATTAAGCACATCTAGTTGCCTAGTAAGAATTTACCAGTACTAGCAGGCAGAGGCGTGGCGGACCACCGACAACTTTTTACATACTCTGTAGAGGGGCCAAATAAGATATGAGAAGAAGATTTTTTTTATATGTATACAATCATGATCTTGTGAAGAACTGTTTCATGTATGTCTGAAGAGAGAACCCGACATCAGGTAAAGCATTTGACTCAGAAATCAGAAAGTGAGGTGCCTTACTGTGGTACAAATGGAAAAATATAACCAGAGTAAGAAAGGTCATTGTGAAGTTATATCAGACATTCAACTATTCAAGGTCCACTGAGTTGAATAATTTGTTCTTAAAAGAAGTCATACAGCAGAACGTTTGGAAAAGAATGAAAGGTGATATATAGCATACCTGATTACACATATGTAGCCTTGTACAGGAAGACTTTATGTTTTGACACATTAATAGAGTTGTTCAAGTTCGCCAAAGAAAAGAAGAACCAGGAAGCCAAGAGAAAATCCTAACATGAATGACGATAAACTGAACCAATGAAACAGGGTAGCTCGTGTACTATATAGTAATCTTGAAAATAATAAAGATATGAGAAGAGCATACAACCATAGGTGTCACGGTGATCCTTGGCAATAAATAAAATGATGTTCAAAATCACAAGTTCCAACAAAAGGTGAAAAACTTGATTCCTTTGCTAGAGACCTTGAGTTTAATTCATTCACCAGAAAATCGGCTTGTAGTGAAGCTTTGTTTTTATTCACAGGACAAAAAACAGGAAGCCAGGTTAAGTTAAAAAATTGCATTCATTGTCTTTAAAATTTCAAGAATAAAATATCAATAAGTTTGAACATTTTTACAGGTCAGATTTGTGATCCAGATACTCCAATATTTTGTAGAAAAAACAATGTGCACTACGAACAAATCTGGTGGGCCTTCTTCCTTTTATGTTTAGCTGAGATGACGATTGTTAAGGTTCATAGACATCATATTATTTCATTAGAGGAAGTGTAAACACATTAAGAGGGTAAAGGGACCTTGCTAATTCTAATCATAAACAATTATAAGGTCATATACTCACTGTATTCGAAACAAAGTTAATTTTCACTGTATCTTGTTAGCATAGCAACCATTAATCTAAGCAGGCATAACTCTGAGGCAATGACTTCCTAGGTTCAAAAGCTTATGTACTATTAAAGAGTAATAGATATACACATACTTCAGGCTGGTTATGTTACTTTCTACAGTGGAGCTAACTATGGTAGTATAATCTCCATTTTTTATCGAGGGCTACATTTAACACCCCACCATTTAACATCAAAGATTCTGAATACAAAATGATAACAGTATGAGCACCATACTCATCTCGACAACATCATCAGACCATCCCTCGTCTCGTACTGCACTGTATGTTCCTTCCATGATTCTATCAAGCAGCTGAAAAATTAATGTTGGCAAAAATTGTGGTAGCATGAGGAAAATAATTGCACTTAACATTGCATATTATCCTGGAATAACAGTTAGCCATAGTGAGTAAACTTTCTCGAGCTATATAACAAATGTCTTCAGTTGTGCAATGTCTGAACCTGAATAAAAAAAGATGGGTCCATGTACCTAAAAAGGGTGGATACAGACACACGAAATTTTACTAATCATAGGAGGGTACACGTACACTAACTTGGCTGAAACCCTTTGCAAATCACGAGCACTAGGAAATTCTCGAAAAATCTACCACTGCTAGAACCAGTCTCCAATCCTTTCACTAATAGCACCTCCATCAATTTGGCAGCAAAAGAAAAAAACTGCAATACGGAAGAATTACTAACTCGGTGGATGGGGGATGTAGGAGGGAGGGGAAATCTGGCTTCGTACTTACAACTGGACAATACCCACCGTCAGTTCTCATCGAGCAGAAAGAGAGATTCACTACATTGGCAAGGAAAATCTCACCTGCATCGGGTTTCCACCGGCACGGATCTAAGTGGAGAGGCACCGTGCTCGCCGCCATCGGGGAGGAGGGCGTGGTCGGGAGCCCCCCATGCTCGCCAGCGTGAACGGCCGCGGAGAAGAGGAGCACGATGCCATGGTGGACCCTTGGGAAGGCACTGCTTCCTCTTGCGCTTTCCGTTGCCGACGACGGCAATGGTCTGGGTGGAGGGCGGCCGACGGCCCCGACCTGGAGTGATTGGCGGCTGCGGTCACTTGGGTGCTCGGCGGCGCCGCTCTGGAGCGGTGGAGGGCGACGGCAGCACGGCTCGGCATGGAGGGCGACTGCGGCACGGCTCGGCATGCAGGGCGACGGCGGTACTGTCGGGATGGAGGGAGGTCGGCGGCGGTGGGATGGCTGGGGGCGGCGACGGCGGTGGGGATGGCTGAGGGCGGCGGCGGCGGTGGTCTGGTGGGGGGCAGCGGCGGCGGCGGTGGCGGCGATCTGGTGGAGCGGACGAAGGATTTGGGCGTCGATTTGGGGGCGGCGCTGCTATCTGGCTTTTTCTGGGGGCGCTGCTATCTGGTGGAGGGCTGGCGCGTACGCGTTTGTTTTGGGCCAAAATTTGGTCCCTCGCGCGCTTTCCCACCGTGCTTACGCCCCGATAATTTTCGGTCTCGCGGCCGGTCCCGGCAGATTGTAAGCCGTGGTTTGGTTGTTCGGGCAGATAATGCGCCCTAAAATGTACCGGCAGTTCGTGTGCCGTCATCGCTTAAGTTTTCTTAGCAGTTTCTTTGCCCTGACATGTTTGTACCGGCAGAAACAAATATCCCGGCAGTTCTTTTGCCCTAGGTCGGATATTTCTCCCGGCAGTTAACTGCCCCCAATCGATCTGGACGGCCTTCACGGCGGCCTCCTCTCGTCTGGTCGCCATAGCCGAGCCCTTGGGCTTCTTCGGTCGGGCGCCATGCCGCTGCGTGCCGGCTCGGCGCTTCGGGGCGCCGCCTAGTGCGGATCGCGCCGTTGAGGATCTTGCCCTTGCCCTGTTGCCGGCCGGCTGGTGGCGCTGCCCGGCCTCCTCCGCCGCGTCGTCCGACCATGCCTCGATGCCGCCTCCTGCTCCGGAGCCGCCTGCCCCGTCGCCACCACCCGTGGAGTCGTCTTCCAAGGCGGCGGCCCCCAAGTCGAGGTCGTCCGCGTCACTCATCGCCCGGTCCAGCAGGAAGGCCTGGCCTTGCGCCATAGCGTCGGCTGGTTGTTAGGTCGGAAGGAGCTGTGATACGTTCGACTCTTCACTCGACAAGCCAGAACTCGGCAGAAGAAATAAAGACCAAAAAAGAGAGAAGAATCAGGAACTTACGCCAGGGGGCGGATTAGCGTGGGAGTATGGCGGCTTGCCGAACCGCCAGTCCGTCGCGGGCTTGAGGTACGCGATTTCATTCACCATGTGGGCCACCTCCGCGACCGGCATCTCACGGGTGGACAGCTAGCATGGGTCCCGGTGACCACTCATCTGACAAATCATGTGAGGCCGGCCCTGGAGGGGGAGAACCCGGCGCGTCACAAAAGTCGTCAGCAAGTCGGCCTCCTGGAGGCCCTCCAGGTCTGTCATCTCCTCGAGCCTGGCGAGAACGGGAGCGCCGGCAGCCGACAGGTGCTTTGGCTTGTACGTCCAGCTGGAGCGCGGGTCAGCCGGCGGGCCGGCTTCGTTGGGAGGCAAGTTGAGGAAGTCCATTGCTGGGTCAGTGTTCTTCACATAGAAGTGTGATTTCTGCCATAGCTTGACAGACTGGATCAGAGTGATGGGGGGAAAGCGGTTGCCGGCTCCTGGGTGCCACACCACGATGAAGGCGCCGCACTCGGCCGGCTCGTCCTTGACAGCAACGCCGTGCTTGGTGTAGAAACACTCCCCCCACAGCTCGAGTGTGGGGAGAATGCTGAGATAGCCTTCGCGCATCATGATGAAGGACGACAGCAGCACCACCGTGTTGGGCATGAGGTGGTGCGGCCGGAGGTTGTAGAACTCGAGGAAGAAGCAAAGAAAACCGCTGGCTGGCAAGCCGAAGCCACGGAGGAAATGCGTTTGCAACACGACGCACTCGCCGTCTATCGGCGCCGGCGTGATTTCTTTCACCAACGGGACGCGTGCCTCAATATAGCCCGCGTCGGGCAGCCACCGTGTGTCGCGCAAGAAGTCGAGGTGGTGCTGCTAGACGTTGGAGCCGTCCCAGGCACCGGAGTTCGCCTTGTCGTGTGCCATGGATGTTGAAGGCTCGATGGAGGCGCGACACGGTGGAGGAGGAGCGGATCTGCGGCGGAACAGCAGCGCCGCAGGGGAGAAAGGCTTGGCCACAGGATGTCGCAACGGCACTCTGGCGAGACGGCGGGGGTGCGGTGGCGGCAGAGAGAAGGAAGAAGAAGAGCAAGGAGAAGGAGGATATGGGAGCGTGTGCTAATGTCGCCCCCTCCTCCTCCTATTTGTAGCCCCGGGCTATGAAGCCGAGGGGGCGGAGCGTGGGGTTCGTGGGATTAACTGCGCCCACCACCCCACGTCCCCGCACTAACCGTGCAGTAAAGAGCGCGGGGTAAATGCGCTCAATAAGCCCAACCGTCCGCCTCGGCCATAGCGGGTCTGCACGTGGGCCGAGGCCCGGTAGTGGCGGACCCTGGCCTACGTCCACGTCCCATCGCACGCGTGGGCTGGCAGGACCCCTGGCTTGCTGGCGCCACATGGCGGGCGAATAGCTAGTGGCTGGCCTAGGGCTACGCTACCGTGCCGTTTGGTTCCCGCCTCGACGTTTCGAAAACCACCAAGCAGCCGCATGGTCGTGTCCGACTCCTGGCAGTCGGCGCCCCAGAAAATGAATGAAGCAAGATCAACAGAAAACTCATGGTAGGAAGCTGCTGCGGCCCCACGTCACTTTCAGCCACGACGCCCCACCAGCTTCGGGGACTACTGTCGGAGTAATTAGCCATGGGTAGCCTCATCAACTCCCCATGGTGTTTCAAGACATAGGGGCCGACTGCGCCCCTCAAGAATCCAAGACCAAAGCTCCCCCTCCTCACCGCCAGCTGGTCCAGGCGGCCAGCTGCTAGAAGGCGGCATGGCCCAGAAGGAGGCCTCAAGATGGGCCGACTCCAGGAAGGCGGCCTTTGGAAAGGTCGGCTCCCAGCAGGTGGCCCCAAGCGCTCTCAGAGTTTGCACCCTCATAAATACGATGAGACGGGGCGTGGGTACCGCATGCCTCGCCGCCCCTAGTCTAGGTCATAGCAAGGCCACAGTGCGCCGTACCAAGCCGGGCTCCTCCGTTCAACGCGGCACTGTTGCCACGCTCACCCTGATGTCACCCCTGTCAAAGGGGGGTGTGCCCCCATGACGGGCTGTCGGTACGGCCCGCAGGTGGCGGGCCCCCACTCGACCATGAGAAGACCGGAAGGCGGCCGTCGCTTGCCAGTCGGATCAGTAGAAGACGGCAGATGACCAGGCGGCCCTCCCCCTCTTGGGGACCGGTGCACCATTAACCAGATGAGACGGGCAATGGCTATAGTGAACGCCCTCCAGGCGGAGGCACTTTAGCCACGCCTCCACCGACAAAGCATGCATCATTAGCCGCATCGCTACAGTATCGAGCAGTGCTACCTCTTGAGCACTACGTTGGATTTCCCCGAAGAGGAGAGGATGATGCAGCAAAGTAGCATAAGTATTTCCCTCAGTTTTTGAGAACCAAGGTATCAATCCAATAGGAGGCTATGCGCGAGTCCCTCGTACATACACAAAAACAATAGCTCAACGCAACCAACGCGATTAGGGGTTGTCAATCCATTCACGGTCACTTACGAGAGTGATATCTGATAGAGATGATAGATAATATTTTTGGTATTTTTGGTATAAAGATGCAAAGTAAAATAAAAGGCAAAGTAAAAAAGCAAAGCAATATAAAGTGATGGAGATTGATATGATGAGAATAGACCCGGGGGCCATAGGTTTCACTAGTGGCTTCTCTCAAGAGCATAAGTATTCTATGGTGGGTGAACAAATTACTGTTGAGCAATTGAGAGAATTGAGCATAGTTATGAGAATATCTAGGTATGATCATGTACATAGGCATCACGTCCGAGACAAGTAGACCGACTCCTGCCTGCATCTACTACTATTACTCCACTCATCGACCGCTATCCAGCATGCATCTAGAGTATTAAGTAAAAAACATAGTAACGCCTTAAGCAAGATGACATGATGTACAGGGATAGTTTCATGCAATATGATAAAAAAACCATCTTGTTATCCTCGATGGCAACAATACAATATGTGCCTTGCTGCCCCTTCTGTCACTGGGAAAGGACACCGCAAGATTGAACCCAAAGCTAAGCACTTCTCCCATTGCAAGAAAAACCAATCTAGTACGCCAAACCAAAGTGATAATTCAAAGAGACTTGCAAAGATGACCAATCATACATAAAAGAATTCGGAGAAGATTCAAATATTATTCATAGATAGACTTGATCATAAACCCACAATTCATCGGTCTCAACAAACACACCGCAAAAAGAAGATTACATCGAATAGATCTCCACGAGAGAGGGGGAGAACATTGTATTGAGATCCAAAAAGAGAGAAGAAGCCATCTAGCTACTAACTATGGACCCGAAGGTCTGACGTAGACTACTCACACTTCATCGGAGAGGCTATGATGATGATGTAGATGCCCTCCGTGATCGATTCCCCTTCCGGCGGAGCTCCGGAACAGGCCCCAAGATGGGATCTCGTGGATACAGAAAGTTGTGGTGGTGGAATTAGGTTTTTGGCTCCGTCTCTGATCATTTGGGTGTACGTAGGTATATATAGGAGGAAGGAGTACATCGGTGGAGCTTCGAGGGGCCCATGAGGCAGGGGGGCGCACCCTAGGGGGGCGCCCAACACCCTCGTGACCGCCTCGTGGCTTTCTTGACGGAGGGTCCAAGTCTCCTGGGTCTTATCTGATGAGAAAATCACGTTCCCGAAGGTTTCATTCCGTTTGGACTCCGTTTGATATTTTGTTTCTCCAAAACACTGAAATAGGCAAAAAAACAAAAATTCTGGGCTGGGCCTCCGGTTAATAGGTTTGTCCCAAAAATAATATAAAAGAGGAAAATAAAGCCCAATGTAGTCCAAAACAGTAGATAATATAGCATGGAGCAATCAAAAATTATAGATACGTTGGAGACGTATCAGGCATCCCCAAGCTTAATTCCTGCTCGTCCTCGAGTAGGTAAATGATAAAAAGAGAATTTTTGATGCGGAGTGCTACTTGGCATAATTTCAATGTAAATCTTCTTAATTGTGGTATGAATATTCAGATCCAAAAGATTCAAGACAAAAGTTCATGTTGACATAAAAATAATAATACTTCAAGCATACTAACAAAGCAATTATGTCTTCTCAAAATAACATGGCCAAAGAAAGCTATCCCTACAAAATCATATAGTCTGGCTATGATATATCTTCACAACACAAATTATTTAAATCATGCACAACCCCGATGACAAGCCAAGCAATTGTTTCATACTTTTGACATTTTCAAAACTTTTTCGATCTTCACGCAATACATGAGTGTGAGCCATGGATATAGCACTATATGTGGAATAGAATGGTGGTTGTGGAGAAGACAAAAGAGGGGAAGATAGTCTCACATCAACTAGGCGTATCAACGAGCTATGGAGATGCCCATCAATAGATATCAATGCGAGTGAGTAGGGATTGCCATGCAACCGATACACTAGAGCTATAAGTATATGAAAACTCAACAAAAGAAACTAAGTGGGTGTGCATCCAACTCGCTTGCTCACGAAGACCTAGGGCATTTTGAGGAAGCCCATCATTGGAATATACAAGCCAAGTTCTATAATGAAAAATTCCCACTAGTATATGAAAGTGACAAAATGTGAGACTCTCTATCATGAAGATCATGGTGCTACTTTGAAGCACAAGTGTGGTAAAAGGATAGTAACATTGTCCCTTCTCTCTTTTTCTCTCTTTTTTTATTTGGGCCTTTTTTTATGGCCTCTTTTTTTTATTTTTCGTCCGGAGTCTCATCCCGACTTGTGGGGGAATGATAGTCTCCATCATCCTTTCCTCACTTGGGACAATGCTCTAAAAATGATGATCATCACACATTTTATTTTTCTTACAACTCAACAATTACAACTCAATACTTAGAACAAAATATGACTCTATATGAATGCCTCCGGCGGTGTACCGGGATATGCAATGAATCAAGAGTGACATGTATGAAAGAATTATGAACGGTGGCTTTGCCACAAATACGATGTCAACTACATGATCATGCTAGCAATATGACAATGATGGAGCGTGTCATAATAAATGGAACGGTGGAAAGTTGCATGGCAATATATCTCGGAATGGCTATGTAAATGCCATGATAGGTAGGTATGGTGGCTGTTTTGAGGAAAGTATATGGTGGGTGTATGATACCGGTGAAAGGTGCGTGGTATTAGACAGGCTAGCAATGGTGGAAGGAAGGAAAGTGCGTATAATCCATGGACTCAACATTAGTCATAAAGAACTCATATACTTGTTGCAAAAATCTAGAAGTTATCAAAGCAAAGTATTACGCGCATGCTCCTAGGGGGATAGATTGGTAGGAAAAGACCATCACTCGTCCCCGACCGCCACTCATAAGGAAGACAATCAATAAATAAATCATGCTCTGACTTCATCACATAACGGTTCACCGTACGTGCATGCTACGGGAATCACAAACTTTAACACAAGTATTTCTCAAATTCACAACTACTCAACTAGCATGACTCTAATATCACAATCTTCATATCTCAAAACAATTATCAAGCATCAATCGTTTCTTAGTATTCAATGCACTCAAAAGAAAGTTCTACAAATCTTGAATACCAAGCATATTATTATTAAGCAAATTTCCATGCTATTAAAGACTCTCAAAATAATCTAAGTGAAGCATGAGAGATCAATAGTTTCCATAAAACAAATCCACCACCGTTCTCTAAAAGATATAAGTGAAGCACTAGAGCAAAACTATAAAGCTCAAAAGATATAAGTGAAGCACATAGAGTATTCTATCAAATCCCAAATTATGTATGGCTCTCTCAAAAGGTGTGTACAGCAAGGATGATTGTGGAACACTAACAAACAAAGACACAAATAACACAAGACGCTCCAAGCAAAACACATATCATGTGGTGAATAAAAATATAGCTCCAAGTAAAATTACCGAGGGAAGTAGACTAAAGAGGGGATGCCTTTCGGGGCATCCCCAAGCTTTGACTTTTTGGTATCATTGGATTATCTTGGGGGTGCCATGGGCATCCCCAAGCTTAGGCTCTTGCCACTCCTTGTTCCATAATCCATCAAAAGATTTCACCCAAAACTTGAAAACTTCACAACACAAAACTCAATAGAAATCTCGTGAGCTCCGTTAGCGAAAGAAAACAAAAGACCACTTCAAGGTACTGTAATGAACTCATTCTTTATTTATATTGGTGTTAAACCTACTGTATTCCAACTTCGCTATGGATTATAAACTATTTTACTAGCCATAGATTCATCAAAATAAGCAAACAACACACGAAAAACAGAATCTGTCAAAATATAGAACAGTCTGTAGTAATCTGTAACTAGCGCAAACTTCTGGAACTCCAAAAAATCTACCAAAATAGGACGTTCTATACAATTCGTTTATTGATCAGCAGCAATTGGAATGAGTATTTTATAACTTTCTGGTGATTTTTAACAATTGTTTTCGTGAACAGAAAGTTTCTAGAAATTACAGCAAGATCACATAACTATCATCCAAGAAGATCCTATAGGTCTAACTTGGCACAAGCACTAATTAAAACATAAAACCACATCTAAACAGAAGGTAGATGGATTATTTATTCCTAAACAGAAGAAAAAAAACAAAAAAAACTAGAAATAAAATTGGGTTGCCTCCCAACAAGCGCTATCGTTTAACGCCCCTAGCTAGGCATAAAAGCAAGGATAGATCTAGGTATTGCCATCTTTGGTAAGCAATCCATAACTGGCTCTCATAATAGATTCATATCGTAATTTTATTTTCTTTCTAGGGAAGTGTTCCATGCCCTTTTTTAATGGAAATTGAAATCTAATATTCCCTTCCTTCATATCAATAATTGCACCAACAGTTCTAAGGAAAGGTCTACCGAGAATAATAGGGCAAGAAGGATTGCAATCTATATCAAGAACAATAAAATCTATGGGCACATAATTCCTATTTGCAACAATAAGAACATCACTAATTCTTCCCATAGGTTTCTTAATAGTGGAATCCGCAAGATGCAAGTTTAGAGAGCAATCGTCAAAATCACGGAAATCTAGCAAATCACACAATGTTTTGGGAATAGTAGAGACACTAGAACCCAAATCACACAAAGCATAAAACTCATAATCTTTAATTTTAATTTTAATAGTAGGTTCCCACTCATCATAAAGTTTTCTAGGGATAGAAACTTTCAACTCAAGTTTTTCTTCATAAGATTGCATCAAGGCATCAACGATATGTTCGGTAAAGGCTTTATTTTGACTATAAGCATGAGGAGAATTTAGCACGGATTGCAACAAGGAAATACAATCAATTAAAAATAAACTTTCATAATTAAATTCCTTGAAATCCAATATAGTGGGTTTAGCAACATCTAGGGTTTTATTTCTTTCAATCCCACTTTTATCAATTTCATCATCAAGATCTAAATACGCCGAATTTTTAGAACGCCTTCTAGGTAAGGGAAGATCGTATTCAGTTTCATCAAGATTCATATTGCAAAACAAAGATTTAATAGGAGACACATCAATAACTTTTAGATCTTCATTTTGATTTTCATAGGAATTGGAATAACATGCTTTAATAAAGGCATCTTTCATAGCACGCGTCCTAGCGGTTCTTTCCTTGCACTCATCAATGGAAATTCTCATGGCTTTGAGAGACTCATTGATATCATGCTTAGGAGGAATAGATCTAAGCTTTAAAGAATCAACCTCAAGATAAATTCTATCAACATTCCTAGCCAAATCATCAACTTTAAGCAATTTCTCTTCAAGCAAAGTATTAAAATTCTTTTGTGAGTTCATAAACTCTTTAACACTACTCTCAAATTCAGAGGGCATCTTATGAAAATTTCCATAAGAGTTGTTGTAGGAATTTCCATAATTATTAAAAGGATTACTAGGATAAGGCCTAGGATTAAAATTCCCTCTATACGTGTTATTACCAAAATTATTCCTACCAAAAAAATTCACATCCAAGATTCATTATTATTCTCAATCAAAGTAGACAAAGGCATATCATTAGGATCAGAAGAAACACTCTTAGTAGCAAATAATTTCATAAGTTCATCCATCTTTCCACTCAAAACATTAATTTCTTCTATTGCATGCACTTTTTATTAGTGGATCTTTCAGTGTGCCATTGAGAATAATTAACCATAATATTGTCTAGGAGTTTAGTAGCATCTCCTAAAGTGATTTCCATAAAAGTGCCTCCCGTGGCCGAATCTAAAACATTTCTAGAAGCAAAATTCAATCCGGCATAAAAATTTTGTATAATCATCCACAAATTCAAACCATGAGTAGGGCAATTACGTATCATTAATTTCATTCTCTCCCAAGCTTGTGCAACATGTTCATGATCAAGTTGCTTAAAGTTCATAATATCATTTCTAAGAGAGATGATCTTAGCAGGAGGAAAATACTTAGAGATAAAAGCATCTTTGCACTTGTTCCAAGGATCAATACTATTTTTAGGCAAAGATGAAAACCAAGCTTTAGCACGATCTCTAAGCGAAAAAGGAAATAGCTTCAATTTAACAATATCATTATCAACATCTTTCTACTTTTGCATATCACATAAATCAACGAAGCTACTTAGATGAGTTGCGGCATCTTCACTAGGCAGGCTGGCGAATTGATCTTTCATAACAAGATTCAACAAAGAAGTATTGATTTCACAAGATTCAGTATTGGTAAGAGGAGTAATGGAGTGCTAAGGAAATCATTATTGTTGGTATTGGTGAAGTCACACAATTTGGTATTATCTTGAGCCATCGCGACAAACAAGCAATCCAACACATGAGCAAACAAAAGGCAAGCGATAAAAAGGAAAATGGAAAAAGAGAGGGCGAATAAAACGGCAAGGGTGAAGTGGGGGAGAGGAAAACGAGAGGCAAATGGCAACTAATGTAATGCGAGAGATAGGGATTGTGATGGGTACTTGGTATGTTGACTTTTGCGCAGACTCCCCGGGAACGGCGCCAGAAATTCTTCTTGCTACCTCTTGAGCACTGCGTTGGATTTCCCCGAACAGGAGAGGATGATGCAGCAAAGTACCGTAAGTATTTCCCTCAGTTTTTGAGAACCAAGGTATCAATCCAGTAGGAGGCTACGCGCGAGTACCTCATACCTACACAAAAACAATAGCTCAACGCAACCAACGCGATTAGGGTTTGTCAATCCCTTCACGGTCACTTACGAGAGTGAGATCTGATAGAGATGATAGATAATATTTTTGGTGTTTTTGGTATAAAGATGCAAAGTAAAATAAAAGGCAAAAGTAAAAAGCAAAGCAATAATAAAGTGATGGAGGTTGATATGATGAGAATAGACCCGTGGCCCATAGGTTTCACTAGTGGCTTCTCTCAAGAGCATAAGTATTCTACGGTGGGTGAACAAATTACTGTTGAGCAATTGACAGAATTGAACATAGTTCTGAGAATATCTAGGTATGATCATGCATATAGGCATCACGTCCGAGACAAGTAGACCGACTCTTGCCTGCATCTACTACTATTACTCCACTCATCGACCGCTATCCACCATGCATCTAGAGTATTAAGTAAAAAACAAAGTAACGCCTTAAGCAAGATGACATGATGTAGAGGGATAGTTTCATGCAATATAATAAAAAACCCATCTTGTTATCCTTGATGGCAACAATACAATACGTGCCTTGCTGCCCCTTCTGTCACTGGGAAAGGACACCACAAGATTGAACCCAAAGCTAAGCACTTCTCCCATTGCAAGAAAAACCAATCTAGTAGACCAAACCAAACTGATAATTCGAAGATACTTGCAAAGATAACCAATCATACATAAAAGAATTCAGAGAAGATTCAAATATTATTCATAGATAGACTTGATCATTAACCCACAATTCATCGGTCTCAACAAACACACCGCAAAAAGAAGATTACATCGAATTGATCTCCACGAGAGAGAGGGAGAACATTGTATTGAGATCCAAAAAGAGAGAAGAAGCCATCTAGCTACTAACTATGGACCCGAAGGTCTGAGGTAAACTACTCACACTTCATCAGAGAGGCTATGATGATGATGATGTAGAAGCCCTCCGTGATCGATTCCCCTTCCGGCGGAGCTCCGGAATAGGCCCCAAGATGGGATCTCGTGGATACAGAAAGTTGCGGCGGTGAATTAGTTTTTTGGCTCCGTCTCTGATCGTTTGGGGGTACGTAGGTATATATAGGAGGAAGGAGTACGTCGGTGGAGCTTCGAGGGGCCCACGAGGCAGGGGGCGCGCCCTCCACCCTCGTGACTGCCTCGTGGCTTTCTTGATGGAGGGTCCAAGTCTCCTGGGTCTTATCTGATGAGAAAATCACGTTCCCGAAGGTTTCATTCCGTTTGGACTCCGTTTGATATTTTGTTTCTCCGAAACACTGAAATAGGCAAAAAAACAGCAATTCTGGGCTGGGCCTTCGGTTAATAGGTTAGTCCCAAAAATAATATAAAAGTGGAAAATAAAGCCCAATATAGTCCAAAACAGTAGATAATATAGCATGGAGCAATCAAAAATTATAGATACGTCGGAGACGTATCAGGCAGCCGGCAGGACCTGCAAGCGGCGGGGTACGGCCTGTCGGCCAAGTACTGGAGAGACGGCGGGACCCATCGGGCGGCGGGCCCCATCGGCCAGCGGAGAAGCCGGCGACCAGAGACACTGACGGCTCGGGCCTACACCCGGCCAGATTACCATTGTACACCTGGGGGTAGGCCTATATAAACCCCCTGGGCACCCATGCAAAGGGTTCAGCCTCTTGGTCACCCACACACCCATATAGAGAGAGGAAGCTAGGGCTAGACTTGCTCTCCTTCCCCCTCTAGAGAAACAACTCAAGGAGCAAGCTTGTAGCCACCATTGTTGCTAGAGTGATCATGCGGAGGCCCCGCAGAGGGTGTTATCTCCATGGAGAGCCCCGAACCTGGGTAAGATTCACTGGCGTGCATGCCTTCACATCATCCCGCTTCCTGGCACTGGCGACATCTTACTAGCCCCCATCATGATAAGCCATCCTTTGGCATATGTCGCACCAAACCCCAACACAAAGCAGTTTACTCAAGATTACCTCTCAAACTACATCATTGGTAGGCATGCAAAGGTTAAAGTATTTCTACCAGAACACGATGATTATCTAGATGTTTTCATGAAGACTGCCGGGGATATAACCTGCGGTGTAAACCGGCCGGAAGTTAACCCGGCCGGACTTGGCAGTTTATCTGAAGACCCTGCTGACACTTGGCGAGTTACTGGCGACCCGCCTTGACCTAGCGGTTTACAAGCAACCCACCTGGTCATTATGACTCACTGGTGATCCGGCGAGCGGGACAGACAGATGACAAGGCCCAAGGCCCAGAAGGCCGGTTCACGTTTAACGGTGGGCCGATTTAAGAAGAAAGGCATGAGGAACGTTTATCTTACAAGGAGTTAAGACCTGGACTTGTATCCGGTTTGTATTAGAGATAGACCAGTCCTAATCCTAATAGGACTCTACATGTAACCCGCCCCTCCAACATATATAAGGAGGGGCAGGGCTCCCCAAAAGGGGAAGATTCACAAGTTCCACAAGTTGGACAAGTTAGGTTTAGACAATAGCTCTCGAGATAGAGCACTCTTGTAACCATGATCATCATCATCAATATCAATGAAGCAGGATGTAGGCTTTTACCTCCACCGTGAGGGGCCGAACCTGGGTAAAGCATCGCGTCTCTCGTCCCTCTCAACCCCTCTCAAGCTACCACATGGATGCGTTGGCCTCGCGACTAAGTCCTGACACTAAGGACATCTGCTGTGACAATTCCACGACAGTTAGCGCCCACCGTGGGGCCTGCGCACGGTGGTGTTGAGTTCTTGAAGGGATCTTTCTCAGGGATCGAGAAACTCGCAATTGAATCAGATTGCTGATCTTTTTGCGTCCATGTCCACATCAGTACGGATGAAGGCTGGTGATGATTGTTCAATCTAGCTGCAGAAATCCAAGGAATCAAATAGTACTTGCACTAAGCGATCTGCAATCTGCTAGCCGTGTTCATCGAGACCTGGTCATAGAAGGAAAAGTCAAGACAACCACGACCCGGAAAAGAACGGGGACTCAGAGTAATCAATCGCCGTGGTTTCCGCCTCCACTATAGCTGCAACAGCGCCCCGTGCCGCCCGGTTTGCCTTGGCCATTGACCTGCCGACAGCACCGCTTCACCTCGTCGGTGTCACCTTCGAGCCACCATTACATGGCAGCAGCCGCGCCTCAAGTCAGCTCCGCTTCAACTCACCGGGGGCCGGTTTGAGCCCACTACGCCCAGCACTCCTCACAAAGTCAAGGGAGAGCCGGACGTGCATGAGTCAAACTTGCTACGAATCGGAGAGCCACCCACGATCCGTGACCCACCTTGCTCCGTATCTGACTCCAGGTCGCTGGCAGTCTAGGTAGTCTAGGCAAGGGAAGTCACGGTCCAAGGAAAACTAGCTGAATCAAAGCGTATACTTCCACATGGTTCAAGGAGAAACATCACGTAGTGGAAGAGTGGATTGTGGCAACCGAAAAAGACAAAGCAAATCACATGCAGATTCTGCACGCAATGAAAGAGACAAAGCAGATTCTCCACGGGCTCGGGCTCCTCTGTTGACCCGCGTCATTGACCCACTAAGCTGCGCCATGAGCAGTGATGGGGTCTCCCCCGCCGCGTCTTGAAAGGATCAGCGCAAAAAAAGAAAAAAAATCTTGGTTATCTACGGACGCCGTATGGTGATCACCCGTCGCCTAAAATCAGGTGATATTTATCCTATATATTTTGTTAAGTATTCTTCGAGAAACAACTACTCTGCTCTGCTGTATTTTTTGAACGCAGGATAATTGTTCACTGCAAATGTGGTTTATACCACAAGTACGGAGCACGTACTGGCAACATTGCGCCTGACGGATGCGCGCAAGTCGCCGCCCTTCGGCCCGGACTACTTTGACTAACCGAGACCGTGCTTGTGACCGACTCACCCGTCTGCACCGGCTTACAATGCCGCGGCCGACTCATCTGTCCGAGCCGCCGGGAGCACTGTTTCTACCGCATTGAGCCGCCTCTGTCGTGTTGAGCCACCGGGGTTCTGTCTAAACTGTCTTTGTCGCATTGAACGGTCATCCGTCGTCCAAACAAATCAGGTGATATCCATCCAAGTTTGATTTATTAGCACATGTTGTTTTTTGTCAAAAAACAATTTATCTTTGCTGCAATGTTTTTATACAGGGTAATTATTTATGACAAATGTATTGTTATACTGCGGACATGGAGCGCGTGCCAGCATAGTTTCACAATGGCGTTCTTCCGGGCCATGCTGCTCGACGGATACACATGCAAATCGCCGCCCCCGCTGTTCGGTTTACATCCGTCCACGCATGCGGCCGACTCATTGTCCGTGCCGGTTTACAAACATCACAGCCGACTCACCCGTCCGCACCGGTTTACCACACTGCGGCCGGTTCACCCGTGATTAATTTCAGCTTCATACAGTTATCATCAACTTCATGGCGGGTTATTTCCGGCCTAAACACATCAGGTGACACCCATATGAAATATATTTGATTAGCACATATTATTTTTATCAAAGAGCAGTTTATCTTTGCCTTGGTCTGCAATATTGTTTATGCAGGGCAATTGTTCATTACAAATGAGGCGTTATGTTATGCGCACGGAGCACGCGCTAGCAACATTCTGCACTGGTGTCTCGTCCGTGTCCTACCACCCGGTGAATGAACGTGAGAAGGTCGCCGTCCCCGTGGCCCGGTTTACATTAGCTTGCTGGGACCGCGCCCGTGATTAACTCGCCCGTCCGAGCCGGTTTACGACACCGGTGCCGATCTTCCCCCTCCGCACTAGTTTACAATGCCGCGGCCGACTCATCTGTCCGAGCTGCCTCTGATGTTGTGGTCGTCCTTGTCGTCCGTCTCTCGCGGCCTGGTCTACATCAACATACCAGGCCGCACCTGTCTGCATGAGCTGTTTATTGAGTATGAGCAAGTCACAGCTTGGGTAGCCCGGTTTTTCTTTCAACAAAATGGAGGTAAATCATCATATACTATCAACTGCCGTCTGCACTGGGTGGTTCAATGGGCGGGCGCACAAATCGCCGCCACTATAGTTTGGTTAACTTCAAATCACCAGTTGGAAGGAACCATTGGCCGAGTTGCTGATACAGCTCATATGGGATCATTTACAACCCGCCGCAGTCACCTCAACCTTCTATGGATTCACATCGTGCTATCAACGCTAATGATATACAAGTTATGCCAGTTTATATCACAGTCAAATATGGAGAATCTCAAGCCAACTCCTCGAGTCACCTTGAGACTTGGGGGCTACAATCATATGACTTAGCAAACGTTGCCAGTTTTCAGTGAAGTCAAGAACCCCAATACGTTGGAGGGAAAGATAACCCGGTCCCGGATTCACATCGTGCTGTCAGAAGATTTCCGGATTAGAAAGTATATGACAGTTACAAAATCCCGGCTCAATGAAGAAGATCCGGGTCATCAGAAAGGATTCTGGTTTAAAATCCGGCTCAAGGGAAGTCAGTCTCACTGAAGCTCTCAAATATCCGGTTTACAATGCGGTTCAAGAGAAATTTATTCTCCCACAAAACTCTGAAGCGCTCAAATCCGGTTTAAGAATTTCCGGTTCAAAAAGGAATTAACTTCTCGCAAGTTCAAGTTTAAAGGCCGTCAGAAAATTTCCGGCTAAAAATGAAGATTCCGGTTTAAAATCCGGTTCAAGGGAAAGATGTCTCCCACAAAGCTTTAAAGGTCTCCATATCCGGTTCAAAATCCCGGTTCAAGAAGAATTTATCTCTTGCAAAAAGTTAAGAATTGCCAAAGAGGACCTGCTGCCATGATGCGCAGTTCAAACATGGGTATCCCGCCTTACTGGCCTGACATATTATTGATCACATGGGGGCCTCTACTTCATAAAGCGAGGCCTCTATTCTTTTACATCATGTGTGGTTACACGGAGTTGTTCTAAAGCGGCCTCCGGTTTACCCCTTGAGTTAGCTTTACAAAAGCATCATATCACTTGGAGGATTGGTCGTGTCTGAACCAATACCATACCTCTTGATAGGCGAGAGCCACCAGATCACTTGGGGACTTGGTCACGTCTGAACCAGTCATGCCTCTTGGTCGGCCTAAGGCCACAGAATCACTTGGGGGCTTGGTCGAACCCGAACCATGACCATGCCACTTGATCGGAATAAATGCCACGGTTTCATTTGGGGACCTGGCTGACTAGAACCATAGTTACACCTAACGGGAGCTTGGTCGTGTTCGGCCATGGTAACACCATCTGATCAGCTCAAATAAACCTTTTTTGCAACGGTTTTGTCATTGCATTTGATTTACACATTTCTTTGAAGGTTTTTTTTTGCTTTTTTTTGCGTTTTTTAAAACCAACAAAGTTTTCAACCAATCAATTGACGGAACATAGTTCACGTCAATCCGGAGACTATTTGCCCGGTTTGATCCTTGTTGTTAACATCCTCTTATGGAGTAACATGGTGTTTATTATAACCCGGCACGGTTTTATCATAAACCGGCACAATATGGAAGGAGTTATTAGTACTCAAGATTTGGGTTATCACCCTTACTACAAAAAGCTGGGTAAAACCAACAATGTGATTCAATGTCACAGGTATGATATATTTCATATTTGATTATTCTAAATGCAGCCTTGGTTATAAACCCAGGTTATATGTTGGGCATTATGACCCGTCCGGCGGTAAACCACCAGGACACTTTAAACTTGTTGTATGCAGAAACAGGTTGAATAAAGCATAATTACAAATCATTGATGTTTATTGAACCGGCCTAGCTTTGGACTATAAGTCGCCAGTATATATTTGGATTGCGCCATTGGAATCATGCACTTATAAATCATTGGGTTATATTATTCAAATAGCCAAACTTGGCTGAATTTTCATTATGATATTGAATGAATAAGGTTTTCATACCGGATTATATCATCTTCAATAGCCAACATGGCTGGATTTTTATGGTTATTAATAACCGGTATTATTAAGTTTTCAAAGTCGCTTTAGCGCAATGGCTATTATTTTATCAAAGGATATAATTTATTCTACAATGAAAGGAATAGTCCCAAGTCGCTGCAGGCTTACAACCCGGCACTTGGGGGCTACATTATTCAAATTGAGATTACATGCAAGTCTCATGTCGCAGCAAGCATGCAACATGACACTTGGGGGCTAATGCAAAATCATTTTTACTAGCTTTATTGAAGACCCGACTCATCATATTATAATGAGCCGACCCTTGGGGGCTACCAATTGCTCCTGTCAACAATTCAAGGTACACAAGTTTTCGTCCATAATATTGAAGAATCCATTGCTCAGTTGGTAAAGCACAAAGCTCTTAACCTTGTGGACATGGGTTCAAGCCCTATGATGGAAGCTACATTATAATATGTTATTTTCATTAAAGTATATATATCAAGTCCCGGTTTAGTATTATCTTACTAAGCCGGCCCTTGGGGGCTACACATTGCTGTTCAAAGTTTACAAGATTATATTTACAAAGTCCCTGCTCATTATTGCATAATGACCCGACCCTTGGGGGCTACACTGATTGAAGTTTTTATAAGCAATTACAAGTCCTAGGTTGCTGCAAGCATGACAACCCGGCCCTTGGGGGCTACACTGATTGAAGTTTTTATAAGCAATTACAAGTCCCAGGTTGCTGCAAGCATGACAACCTGGCACTTGGGGGCTACATATATGGATTATTCAGTTTATATGATTGAGATGAACAAACCGGATTTCTTCAAGGTTGAAACACTTATTGGAGCAAGTCTTAAGTTATCATTATGTTATCCTCTTAAGACTTGGGGGCTACAGGTATTATGCATATAAAGGATGAACATCTTCATTTTATCAGTTTTGAGCAAATCAGGAAGATCAATTACATGACCCGGTGTCGACAACAATTATGACCCGGCGCCATCAATATTTACAAACCGGCCATTTTGGTAATATTAAACCGGCAAGTTTTACATCTTCAAACCGGCTGAATATCAGATAAGTATTTTCAGACCCATATTTCTTAAGCCGGCGGAGCTGAGTCAAAGGAATTATTCTTCACAATATTTCTCGGTGACAAGCCAATGTCGGCAAATTGATTATGAAGCTGGTCTGTTGACCCTAATTTCCTAGAAGGAGGAAGTAACAAGGACTTAAGGATGATCAGGTACTGGTTTACAAAAAATTCTTAACCCGGAGCATAACCTGTCAAATTTGTTCTTGTGTTTATTTTGCAGCATAAGTTTACCATGAATAAATCCAAGCTAAACCTAGGGCTAATGTCGGGGATATACCCTGCGGTGTAAACCGGCCGGAAGTTAACCCGGCCGGACTTGGCGGTTTATCTGAAGACCCTGCTGACACTTGGCGAGTTACTGGCGACCCGCCCTGACCTGGCGGTTTACATGCAACCCACCTGGTCATTATGACTCACTGGTGATCCGGCAAGCGGGACAGACGGATGACAAGGCCCAAGGCCCAGAAGGCCGGTTCACGTTTAACGGTGGGCCGGTTTAAGAAGAAAGGCATGAGGAACGTTTATCTTACAAGGAGTTAAGACCTAGACTTGTATCCGGTTTGTATTAGAGATAGACCAGTCCTAATCCTAATAGAACTCTACATGTAACCCGCCCCTCCAACATATATAAGGAGGGGCAGGGCTCCCCAAAAGGGGAAGATTCACAAGTTCCACAAGTTGGACAAGTTAGGTTTAGACAATAGCTCTCGAGATAGAGCACTCTTGTAACCATGATCATCATCATCAATATCAATGAAGCAGGATGTAGGCTTTTACCTCCACCGTGAGGGGCCGAACCTGGGTAAAGCATCACGTCTCTCGTCCCGCTCAACCCCTCTCAAGCACATGGATGCGTTGGCCTCGCGACTAAGTCCTGACACTAAGGACATCTACCGTGACAATTCCACGACAAAGACTATGAAGGATGGGCGGTCAGCCATCACAAGGGGTTGGACTAGAGTCGTGCGTGCCTTGTGCATGGAGGAGGGCACAATATGGGCATTCCGCTTCACCTTGTTCAACAACCAGAATATATTTCGCCTCTTACTTTACTGTCTTTAATAGTACAAGTATACAACTGTGGTTCATCATTCTTTATTTGGTTTTTATGTAATTCTTGAACATATGTACCTATGAATCAAATAATGCATTGGTTGTTTGAACTTGATGGATATGAATAAAGCAACAATTAAATTAGGGTGAAATTACGCTCTCTAGGTTGTTGCACCACACACGGTTGGTAAACACAAATGTTTGTGATATGCACCATAATCCGAGATGGTTCACAGAGAGGAAACATGTGCAAGCATGCACACAGTTGCCGTTTGCAAACCGTGTGTGATGTCAGACAATATCACAAACGGTGCGGGCAAACTAAATGTTTGTGTTAGTTGCCTTATCGTACACGATTTGCAACCATGAACTGTTTCTGATGAAGTATGCATCGTAAACGTTGCACCACTGGATACCGTGTGTGATAGTTGTCGTGTACGACGATGTTACGACGGTCCGACATTTTGTAATCCTGTCCAACACTAGTATGATGATTATCTAATCTTCTTAACGGTGAACCGTTTGTGATGGGACGCACATCATACATGTTCTATAATAGTGAACCATTTGTGATGGCCGCGCATCATAAATGTAGCACCACATAATACCGACTACGATGGCAATGCGAGCAGAAATGAGTAGGAGTACTGTAGGGGCCTTATCCCCGACGATTTCTGGGTCGTGTGGGATGGACCCCCTTATCGCCCACACTCACTTGGTGACGGTTCCAAATGCCGTCACGGAAAGGGGTTAAAACCTTTTGTTTAGGACCGACGCGCACCAGTGTTAGCTTTAGATGGATTTAAGAGCGCCACATATAGCATGTGGCCAGTGCTTGTTATCCCTTACAACATGCCTCCAAATGTCTGCACCAAAGAATCAAACTACATGATGTCCTTACTCATCCCAGGTCCAAAAAGTCCTGGAAAGGATTTTGATTTATTCATGGAGCCTCTTGTGGAGGAACTTCAACAGCTATGGAGGGGTGTTCTCACTCGAGACCTATATAGCAGCCCACCAGCTGATTTCTTTCAATGTGCTGTTATAATTTAGTGCATCCATGATTATCCGGTTTTGGGCACTATGTCAGGGCAAACGACACATGGTTACAATGCATGTGTTCGCTATGACAGGAATCCGCTGTCATACATAATACTTAGCAAGATCTGTTACATTGGACATCGCCGTTCCCTTTCCAAGGACAAGCCACGTCCTACAAAATACCGAAGACATGTGTTCAATGCAAAGCATGTAAAACCATGATGCGCCAAAGAGGCTCACCGCCGATTAGTTGCAAGTGGAATTAGAGAAGGTCAGGCATATTACACCAGGAAACCATCTTGGTAATGGTAGCGGGAAAAGGAATCGTGGCAGGGCAGAAGAGAGATTATTGTTTACCCGCAGGTCCACTTTGTGGGACTTTGAGTATTGGAAAGATTTGGATCTGCGGCATAGTCTTGCTGTGATGCACATCGAGAAAAATACATGTGACAACATTATCGGTACACTTCTTAATATTGAAGGCAAGACGAATGATACCTTAAAATCTAGCATTGATTTGACACACCTGGGTATCAGAAAGGATTTAAAGGTGGAAGATGAAGGCAAGCCACAGGATATGGCACCAGCTGTGTACGTCTTGGACAATGTAAAAAGAAAAGAATTCTGCGAGGTCCTGTCACGCGTGAGATTCTCATGTGGATTTGCTTCCAACCCTGAAAGGAGAGTCGGTGCAGATGGAAATAAGGTACAAGGGTTGAAAACTCATGATTGCCACGTCCTACTTCAAAGGGTTTTACCTGTTATCCTTAGAGGATTGGGCCGCCTTGAATTATACAGAGTAGTTGCAGAGTTGGGACAATTCTTCAGGGAACTCTGCAGTAGAAATATCAAGATAGATGCTTTGGAGCCTCTTAGAGACAAGATACCAACTATCCTATGCGACCTTGAGAAGATATATCCTCCAGCCTTCTTTGATGTCATGGTGCATTTCATTGTTCATATACCTGATGAGGCACTACATAGAGGTCTAGTACAGTATGACTGAATGTACCCTATTGAAAGGCGGCTAGGCACTTTCAAGGGCTATGTTAGGAATAGAGCTAGACCCGAGGGTTCTATTGCAGAGGCCTACATTGCTACATAAGCATTGACATTCTACTCAAAATACATTGAAACAGCTGATCAGCATAGCAAAGAGGTGGGTGAAGACAATCCTGGGCTCAATATTTTCGATTATTCTGTTCGAGTTATAGGGAAGAGTCGACAAGAGGAAAAACCTAAAGATTTGGACAAAATGGTTTGGTATGTGTTGAATAACTGTCCTAAGATACTACCTTATATCAAGTAAGTGCTAAGTACTGCAGCTTATACATCGTAATCTACTAAACTTTCAGCACATTCTTATATATTTAGATGTTTGACGCGATCACTATGTTGTGCCACATCTACAAAAAGGAGTTACTGCCGCAAATCTAAGAAACATTGACAAACTGGTTATGTCAGGCACTAGTAGAAAAAGGGGCTTTCGTTCGGGCCTGGCCAGCCCATTAGTCCCGGTTTTGCCACGAACTAGGACCAATGGATGCATTCATCCCGGTTCGTGAGCCCAGGGGGCCGGCCGGGGCCTCGTGGGCATTGGTCCTGGTTTGTCTAGGCCCATTTGTCCCGGTTCTTGGCACGAACCGGGACCAATGGGCCTCGCTCCTGGCCCACAAACATAGGTCCCGGTTCTTGGCTTGAACTGGGACAGAAGGCTGGGCTTTAGTCCCGGTTCCAGCCATGAACCGGGACAAATGAGTTGCCTATATATACCCCATCGTCGGCGAGCAGAGCACTCCACAGTGCTCTGTTTTTTGCTGGCTGGCGAGGAAGGGCATTTGGGTGCTCTAGCTCACCTCTTATGCATGTGAGGTGTTCGATGAAATGCCCGAGCCGCACTAGTTAAGCTTTCTCCTCTCGAAGCTCGACCTCCGAGCTCCATTTTTCTGAGATTTGTCTAGGTTTAGCGGTCCGTCACGCCCCGTCTTCGTCTTCACCACCGTTGATCGCCCGCGCCGATCTCGTCGTCGGCACCACCGTGGTGAGCCTCTTGTTCTTATCTTCTTTCTGAAAGAAAAAATCTTACTTTAGATAGATACTTGTCTAATTTTCTTACTTTTGACACACATAATTATATATAATGCACGAAGATGAACCGACAATGGATGTACGGTGACAGACACACCTCCGAGTACATTAAGGGCGTGCGTAAATTTATCGAAGTGGCTGAGGCAAACAAGCATAATGGTTTTATGTGTTGTCCATGCCCTGATTGTGGGAATACGAGGTCTTACTCTGACAAGAAAATCCTTCACACCCACCTGCTTTATAAGGGTTTCATGCCACACTATAATGTTTCGACGAAGCACGAAGAAATAGGGGTTATGATGGAAGACAACGAAGAAGAAGAGGACGATGACAACTATGTGCCCCCTGGATACAGTGATGCTGCAACAGGGGAAGCTGAAGATCAAGAGGAACCAGACGATGTGCCCGATGATGATCTCCGCCGGGTCATTGTTGATGCAAGGGAAAAGTGCGAAAGTGAAAAGGAGAAGCTGAAGTTGGATCGCATGTTAGAGGATCACAAAAAAGGGTTGTACCCCAATTGCGAAGATGGCAACACAAAGCTCGGTACCGTACTGGAATTGCTGCATTGGAAGGCAGAGAATGATGTGCCTGACAAATGATTTGAGAAGCTACTGAAAATATTGAAGATCAGAAGCTTCCAAAGGATAACGAATTTCCCGATAGTGCGTACGCAGCAAAGAAGGTCGTATGCCCTATAGGATTGGAGGTGGAGAAGATACATGCATGCCCTAATGACTGCATCCTCTACCGCGGTGCGTACAAGGATTTGGATGCATGCCCGGTATGCGGTGCATTGCGGTATAAGATCAGACGAGATGACCCTGGTGATGTTGAGGGCGAGCCTCGCAGGAAGAGGGTTCCTGCGAAGGTGATGTGGTATGCTCCTATAATACCACAGTTGAAACGACTGTTCAGAAACAAAGAGCATGCCAAGTTGTTGCGATGGCACAGTGAAAACCGTAAGAAAGACGGGAAGTTGAGAGCACCCGCTGACGGGCCGTAGTAACGAAAAATCGAGAGAAATTACTAGGCTCAGTTTGCACATGACCCAAGGAACGTATGGTTTGGTTTAAGCGTGGATGGCATTAATCCTTTCGGGGAGCAGAGCAGAAATCACAGCACCTGGCCCGTGACTCTATGTATGTATAACCTTCCTCCTTGGATGTGCATGAAGCGGAAGTTCATTATGATGCCAATTCTCATCCATGGCCCTAAGCAACCTGGCAACGACATTGATCTGTACCTAAGGCCATTAGTTGAAGAACTTTTACAGATGTGGAATGAAAACGGTGTACGTGTGTGGGATGAGCACAAACAGGTGGAATTTAACCAGCATGCGTTGCTGTTTGTAACCATCAATGATAGGCCCGCTCTCAGTAACCTTTCAGGACAGACAAACAAGGGATACCACGCATGCATGCACTGTTTAGCTAACACCGAAAGTATATACCTGGACAGATGCGGGAAGAATGTGTACCTGGGCCATCATCGATTTCTCCCGACCAACCATCAATGTCGAAAGAAAGGCAAGCATTTCAAAGGCGAGGCAGATCACCAGAAGAAGCCCGCCATGCGTATCGGTGATCACGTACTTGATATGGTCTCTGATTTACACGTAATATTTGGAAAGGGTCCCGGCGGACTAGCTGTTCCGAATTACGATGAGGTACGCGCACCCATGTGGAAGAAGAAATCTATATTTTGGGACCTACCCTATTGGAAAGAGCTAGAGGTACGCTCTTCAATCGACGTGATGCATATGATGAAGAACCTTTGCGTGAACCTGTTAGGATTCTTGGGCGTGTATGGGAAGACAAAAGATATACCTGAGGCATGGGAGGACCTGCAACGTTTTCACGAAAAAGACGGCATGCCTCCAAAGTAGTATGAAGGTCCTGCTAGCAACGCTCTTACCAAAGAAGAGAAGGAAATCTTTTTTGAATGCCTGCTTAGTATGAAGGTCCCGACTGGCTTCTCGTCGAATATAAAGTGAATAATAAATATTCCAGAGAAAAAGTTCCAGAACCTAAATTCTCATGACTGCCATGTGATTATGATGCAACTGCTTCCGGTTGCATTGAGGTGGCTTCTACTGGAAAATGTCCGATTAGCCATTGTGAAGCTATGTGCATTCCTCAATGCAATCTCTCAGAAGGTGATTGATCCATAAATCATACCAAGGCTAAGGAGTGATGTGGCGCAATGTCTTGTCAGTTTCAAGCTGGTGTTCCCACCATCCTTCTTCAATATCATGACGAACGTCCTAGTTCATGTAGTCGACGAGATTGTCATTCTGGGCCCCGTATTTCTACACAATATGTTCCCCTCTGAGAGGTTCATGGGATTCCTAAAGAAATATGTCCATAACCGTGCTAGGCCAGAAGGAAGCATCTCCATGGGCCATCAAACAGAGGATATCATTGGGTTTTGTGTTGACTTCATTCCTGGCCTTAAGAATATAGGTCTCCCTAAATCGCGGTATGATGGGAGACTGACTGGAAAAGGCACGCTAGGAGCGGACTCAATAATATGCAGGGACGAGCATTCCTGATCTCAAGCACACTACACAGTTCTACATAACTCTACCTTGGTGACCCCGTATGTCGATGAACACAAGAACAGTCTGCGCTCCAAACACCTGGAGCAGTGTGACGACTGGATTACATGTGAACACATCATGACTTTCAGCAGTTGGTTGGAAACACGTCTCAGAGGTGACACCACTGTTTGTGATGAGCTGTACTCGTTGTCCAAGGGACAATCTTTGACTGTATTAACTTACAAAGGATACGAGATAAATGGGAATACATTTTACACGATCACCCAAGATCGAAAGAGCACCAACCAAAACAGCGGTGTCTGCTTTGGTGCATCAACCGGGAGGGGAAATGACACATATTATGGTTACATAGTGGACATATGAGAACTTTACTGCGGACATGATTTTAAGGTCCCTTTGTTTAAGTGCAAATGGGTCAATCTGTCAGGAGGCGGGGTACAGGTAGACCCACAGTACGGAATGACAACAGTAGATCTGAACAATCTTGGGTACACTGATGAACCGTTCGTCCTAGCCAATGATGTGGCACTGGTTATCTATGTGAAGGACATGTCTGCCAAACCGAGAAAAAGAAAAGATCAGGAAGCGAATACATCATACGATGAGCCAAAGCGCCACATAGTTCTTTCAGGAAAAAGGGACATCATGGGACTGGAGGGCAAGACAGACATGTCCGAAGATTATGAAAAGTTTCATGAAATTCCTCCCTTGAAAGTCCAGGCTGACCCAAGCATCCTGATAAACAATGAAGATTATCTATGGTTACGGCACAATAAGCAAAGTACACAAGCGAAGAAAAAGTGAAGACTTTCTGTCCACAACTATTATGATGATACCATGCCAACTTTCAACCTTTTCCTAGTTCATTTGAAATGCATGTTGTAACAGACGAGTTTCCGTATGAAATCCTGATATCTCGAAACAGATTGTCTGTTTTGTTGAAATGCTTTGAATGTTGCATTTTATAAACCTCTAGTATTATTGAAACTAAAATTATATAGAATTTTCATAAAGAACTTTTTTGTCACAAACTTTAAAAGCAAAAATAATTATCATAAAATAAATTAAATAAGTAATTAGAAATAACATAATATAAACTTCAATAAAATATATAAGTAGAAATAAAATAAAATAAAATAAAATAAATGTTAATAACATAAATAAAATTTATGAAACTAAAATTATCAAAGTATTTTCTGTTCAACACGTTATAAGCAACCTCTAGTATTATTGAAACTAAAATCTATTATATACTTAAAAAAAGCCAAATAAGACACCACGTTCTTCCACATAGATTAAATTATTTTGACCATTAATTTGAAAAATTAAGGGCTGAGATTTAAAGATAGAAGCGTTACATACAAAAAATATAGTTATGCAATATAAGGTCAATATGTCACGTACAAACATATATATGTACACCTGAGCCAAACACAATTAATTAACAAAGGAAAAAAAAGGAGTAGTCCGACTCGAGCCAAGCACGATTTATAATAAGAGGGAAAAAAACATAGTCCAGATGGTACACGTACAAAGCCACCGACGTTAGCAAGATGCAATCCGTTTTGTATTTTGCCATCCCAAAGTGCAAACGAGATGTCATTTATCAGCTAATATTTTATTTGGATGTTCTCTCTCTTAGTGGCAATTAGTTACGGAAATGTTAACACCCACACATGTGGGCGTTTGCCCATCGCCCATACGCCTCCATCATCACTTATTTTGCCACGTATGAATAGATGACATCAACAGATTTTTTTTTGGTTTTCGGCTTAAAAATGTTGTATCTCCTAAATAAAAAAGCAAACTAAAAATCCGTTTTCACCATTAAATCCGTCTCAACGAGATCTTCAAAACTAGACCCCACGTTGATATGTTTCGACGATTTTTTTTGCCAGAAGTTGCCACGATGTTTACACTGCAGTTGTCATAGGGCTTAAACTAAAGTTGCCATGTGGCAATTTTAGTTTGTAGATCATGGCAATTTTAGTATTTTGATGATGGCAACTCCAGTACTTTGACCATGAAAATTATTTTTTGTATGAACCATGGCAATTTTACGTGCATGTATCATGGCAATTTTAGTTTATGGTTCATGGCAAGTCTAGTTTCTTAATTCCCCGTTTTATAAATATCAAAATTTACTTTTAAATGTAGAAGAAAATAGCTGAAACATATCATGGCAACTTCAGTGTAGACATCATGTCAATTCATATGCAATAGACATGGCAACCTTTAATCCAATTTTTTTTTCATCAAAACATATCAACATGGGATCTAGTTTCAAAGATCTCATCGCGAGGGATTTAATGGTGAAAACGGATTTTCAATCGGATTTTTCGTTTAAGAGATAAAACATTTTAAAAACTAAAAATCCAAAAAAATTCCTACATGCATGCATGCAATGACGTGGCAATCTGTTTACATTAGAGACGTGTGGTGCGTCTCCCTTCCTGCCACACGTGGGGCAGTTAGCGCGACCCATTAGTTAAGCATACTATGTACAATCAAGTGTTCTCATAAAAAAGGCATACACATAATATTAAAAAAAAGGCATACATATGTTTTTGGATTAAAAGTAAAAAAACATTCTCATATACTCCATAAATCGACAAATTTTATATTTATTATATGAAGATTATCATTTTGACAAGGATAAAGATGATCTAGAGATAAGTTTAAATTTTTGGCCGACGAGACATCTCATGAAATCAAAATGGTTTAGATGGGGAGAGACCGACGGGAATGTGGCATGTATTAGAAAATGAACGGCCATGACTTATCAGTTTAAAACCATGATTTTTCGCAAAAAAAAGGACCACAATTTTTCAATGGTCAAAATTCTCTAGGGATCTTAACATATATCTCACGTATGAGGCTGCTTCACAAATATCTCACGTATGCTATTCACAAAAACAAACTCACGTTTCCATACTGGAGACGATAGCTTGGAATGGTACCGAACAAGGATTCCTAGCGTCAAAAATAATGAGGCAGCTTAAGTAGTTTAGGAATTGTACGGGACAGAACTCCTAGCATAAAAAATAATGAGGCAGCTTAATGTATCTCACGCATGCTATTCAAAACAAAAAAGTATCACGTATGTTGTCGTGCTGGAGGTAGCAGGACAAGGACTCTTGCCATAAAAGATAGTTCTGTTTTAGCTTTTCCTTCTCTCAAATTTTTGAGAAGTCTGAACCTGTGTATTCCCAACATGTCAGTTAAGTACATATGCATACAATTTCTGCTAAGATGATATTCCCTAGCAGATCCACGGTTAATCAGATGGACACTACTCTACCAAAGCATATACATGCCCGTAATATATTGATTAAGGACATGCGTTATATGCTTCAAGCATGTTATGTGATTGAGAAAATTGACAAATGACATGCATGGAAGCTCGGTAAAATTAATCGGTTGGGGAAGGAAAGTACCGACTGTCAACAGTGATGCACATGAAACCCTACATCCATGACGTGCTTGCACGTTCTTCTTCAGTTTATCTATGCTGGAACTGGCCACGTGCACATGTATTGCGTGGTTCCGTTTCCAGAAGAATAACCACTGCAAGACATTCTTCCAAATCTTACAAGCCTCCATTTAATTGCTAAAGAAGTGCTCAAGAGAAATAATTAAAAGTCATCATAATGTCAACTTGAAAAAATGTCAGTTCAGTTCCCTAAAAAACGAAAGGTAGATCAATAACAGGATAGAATCTGAATCCATACACGGACAATAACAGTAGTGAACCAGTGCCTCTTTTGTGAACTCACTGCCTCCTATACCAACGATCAGCGCTGCCGCCGCGATAGCTAACCACCGGCCACGACGAGGTCGAGCAGCGCACTGTGTTTTCCCTCTCCATCAACAGTGGCCGCACTGCCACAGTCGACAAAATCAACGAGGATCCGAACAGAAGACTGCGCCCAGTCCCTGAGCCACGACCCAAGGAAGAGATGCAAAAAGTATAGAGGGGAAGATTGGGAATTTGTTCCCTGATGGCCACCATCAACATCTTCCTTTGCCGGCAGCAAATCTTAAGAAATGGCGTTTGTACACGAGGAGCCTGGTGGGGATTGAACGAGGTGCGGGAATTTGTTTACTTAGGGAAAGAAGGTAGTTATCCAAATAAATCTGACGGGCCTGTAACAAAACCAATCGACCTGTGTTGGCTTGATAAAAATAATATTATTAACCTAATTTTCTAAATTTATATTAAAAACCCATACTTGTCTAAGTTCGTCTGAAAAAACTAAATTTAGTAAATAAAAATATGTATACAAACCTTTTTTGCTGTGAGATATATATACAAATTTACAGATCCAAATGCATGTATATTAGCAAATCTAATCAAATGGATATAAATCATACATTTGACAAATAAGTGAGAAAAATAATGGTTGAGCGAATACATGAAAAATGTGAAATAACATCAATCACATGAATAAAAATTAATTTTATGAATTTTTCTTATATAGAATTATGTACAATATACAATAAACCAACTGGAAGTTTGGGACAATAAAAAATTTAAAACAAACAAGTGACGCATGTGGTAAGCAATCCAAACTATTCAAAAAAAATAAAAACAAATATAAATAAATTGCAAGTCGAAAACCTATGACCCGTATACTCTAAATTAAAATATGTACACAGGTTTTTTAATTCTTTACGATCATAGGTCTTTTATATTGCTCTGATGGAATATAGCAATATAGTTGAACGACATCAAAGGACAAAATATATGAAAAAATATGAAGAAAGAGGGAAGTCAAATGAACCATATGCAAAGCTAAAACAAAATGCAGATAGGGTACAATAAATAAATCTAACAAAATCTAGCCGCGCAGATGCGCGGGCGCACCTACTAGTTACATATAAAATTGATGCAACTAAAATTATCAAAGTATTTTCTGTTCAAAATTATTAAAAGAAAAAAGAATATTTATAAAGAACTTTTTTTGTTAAAAACTTTAATAGCAAAATTACATAATAAGTAAGTAATTAGAAACAAAACAAAATAAAATAAAATAAGTTTTTTGTTGTAAGTAGAAACAAAACAAAATAAATAAAGCAAAAAAGAAAACAAGGAAAAAAATAAAAAATATGCCACCTACTGGGCCTCCACGGCCTGAATACGACGAGAAACCCATCCATGGGCCATGATTCAGGCCTGCAGAAGGCCCAGTAGGCCCATCGGGCATACCAGTGACAATTAGGTCCGAAAGCCTGCAATGGAGAGGAGCTCGAGAGGGGTGCGGCAGTGGGGCTTATAAACCACTGCGCGCCCCACTCAGCTAGCGAGGTGGGACTAAACATTTGGGCACGGGCAGAACGAGGCCTTTGGTCCCGATTGGTGCCACCAACCGGGACTAAAGGGGGGCATTGGAACTGGTTCGTGGCACCAACCGGTATGAATGCCCCCCTTTGGTACCGGTTGGTGCCACGAACCGGGACCAAAGGCGGCCACATCCCGCCTTTTGGACTGCCGAAAACTGACATTTGGTCCCGGTTCGTGGCACCAACCGGGACTAAAGGTGGTGAGGGCGTCCTGGATAAGGGGGTCTCCGGACAGCCGGACTATATCCTTTGGCCGGACTGTTGGACTATGAAGATACCAGATTGAAGACTTCGTCCCGTGTCCGGATGGGACTCTACTTGGCGTGGAAGGCAAGCTAGGCAATATGGATATGTATATCTCCTCCTTTGTAACCGACCTTGTGTAACCCTAGCCCTCTCCGGTGTCTGTATAAACCAGAGGGTTTTAGTCCGTAGGATAACATACAATCATACCATAGGCTAGCTTCTCCGATCTCGTGGTAGATTAACTCTTGTACTACTCATATTATCAAGAATAATCAAGCAGGACGTAGAGTTTTACCTCCATCAAGAGGGCCCAAACCTGGGTAAAACATCATGTCCCCTGCCTCCTGTTACCATCCGCCTTAGACGCACAGTTTGGACCCCCTACCCGAGATCCGCCGGTTTTGACACCGACATTGGTGCTTTCATTGAGAGTTCCTCTGTGTCGTTGCTGTTAGGCTTGATGGATCCTATGATCATCGATAGCGATGCAGTCTAGGGTGAGACTTTTCTCCTGGGACAAATCTTTGTGTTCGGCGGCTTCACACTGCAGGCCAACTCGCTTGGCCATCTGGAGCAGATCGAGAGTTACGCCCCTGGCCACCAGGTCAGGTTTGGAAGCTTAAACTACATGGCCGATATCCGCGGAGACTTGATCTTCGACGGATTCGAGCCCCTGCCTTGTGCGCCACATGGTCACGATGAGTATGATTTAGCTCTACCATCGGACAGTGTTCAGAAGATCGCACCGGCAACCGCTCCGACCCTCAATTCGGAACCAGTTACGCCATACATGGACAGGTGGATAGACCCCGCCACGGAGGCCACACTCTCATCGGCGATTGAGCCGAGTATCGACCTTACCCTTCACGAGAGCCGTGATGCCGAACTCCCGGATTCCTCCCCGGCCACGGACTCCGAACCGCCTGCTCCCGTGCCTATCGAATCCGATTAGGCGCCGATCATGTACTTTACCTTCGCGGATATTTTTCAGCACTCGCTCTTCGGCGACATACTGAACTCATTCAGGTCTCTCTCCTTGTCAGGAGAATCCTGGCCGAACTATGTCCAGCAGGATTGGGATGTGGATGACGAAGAAATTCGCCGCCCACCCACCACCCACTTAGTAGCCACTGTCGACGACTTAACCGACATGCTCGACTTTGACTCCGAAGACATCGACGGTATGGACGACGATGTGGGAGACGAAGATGAACCACTGGCCATAGGGCACTGGACAGCCACCTCATCATGTGATATATACATGGTGGACACACCCAAAGAAGGCAATGGCGACGAGACAACGGAGGATGACCCCTCCAATAAGCAACCCAAGCGCCGACGTCAGCGGCGCCGCTCTAAGTCAAGCCAAAGCAAAAGCGGTGACACCGGCACAGGAGATAATACCACTCCGGATAGTGCCGAAGACGATAACAATCCCCTCCAGCAAGATTTAGGGCAGGAGGATGGAGAAGCCAGCCCTCCCAAGAGAGCGGCAGATGGAAAGGCGGAGGATGATAATTACATGCCTCCCTCCGAAGACGAGGCAAGCCTCGACGATGACGAATTCGTCGTGCCTGAGGATCCTGTCGAACAAGAGCGCTTCAAGCGCCGGCTTATAGCCACGGCAAATAGCTTTAAGAAAAAGCAACAACAGCTTCAAGCTGATCAAGATTTGCTAGCCGACAGATGGACTGAAGTCCTTGCGGCCGAGGAATATAAACTCGAGCGTCCCTCCAAGAGTTACCCAAAGCGCAGATTGCTACCCCGACTTGAGGAGGAAGCACTAAAGCCTACATCTCCACAATATGACGTGGCTGATCGGCCACCTCGTGGCCGCGACAGAGAGGCACTTCAGCCAAAAGCTCAACCCGCACTCTGACGCCACTCAAATAAAAATGAAAAGGCACGGGGAAATACGCCAGACCTGCGAGACGTATTGGAGGACAAAGCAAAACATGCAAGATCGATCTACGGATCGCGAGGGCGCGCCACTATGCGAGACGATAACCGTCACGCCGGATACAGTAAAAGTAAATCCGGCCGGGTCGAACACAGCGGGCAAGACTCATTTGAGCTGCGTCGCGATATAGCCTAGTACAGAGGCGCCGCACACCCCCTATGCTTCACAGACGAAGTAATGGATCACCAAATCCCAGAGGGTTTCAAACCCGTAAATATCGAATCATACGAAAGCACAACAGATCCTGCGGTATGGATCGAGTATTTTCTCCTACACATCCACATGGCCCGCAGTGATGATCTACACGCCATCAAATACCTCCCACTCAAGCTCAAAGGGCCAGCTCGGCATTGTCTCAACAGCTTGCCAGCAGAGTCCATTGGCTGTTCGGAAGATCCGGAAGCCGCATTCCTTGACAACTTTCGGGGCACATATGTACGACTGCCAGATGCCGATGACCTGAGCCACATAATCCAGCAGCCCGAGGAATCGGCCAGGCAATTCTGGACACGGTTCCTAACAAAGAAAAATCAAATCAACGACTGTCCGGATGCAGAGGCCCTAGCAGCTTTCAAGCACAACAACCGCGACGAGTGGCTCGCCCGGCACCTTGGCCAGGAAAAGCCGAAATCTATGGCAGCCCTCACGACACTCATGACCCGCTTTTGTGCGGGGGACGACAGCTGGCTGGCTCGCGGCAATAACATATCAAAGAACCATGGTACTCTGGATACCAAGGATGGCAATGGCAGGTCACGTCGCAACAAACATAAGCGCCGCATTAACAACGACAATACCGAGGATACAGCAGTCAATGCCGGATTTAAAGGCTCTAAACCCGGTCAGCGGAAAAAGCCATTCAAAAGAAGCACTCTGGGCCCATCCAGCTTGGACCGTATACTCGACCGCTTGTGTCAAATACACGACACCCCCGACAAGCCAGCCAACCACACCAATAGGGATTGTTGGGTGTTCAAGCAAGCCGGCAAGTTAATCGCAGAAAACAATGATAAGGGGCCACATAGCGATGACGAAGAGGAGCCCCGGCAGCCGAACACCGGAGGACAGAAGAGGTTCCCCCCACAAGTGCGGACGGTGAACATGATATACGCAACCCACATCCCCAAGAGGGAGTGGAATCATGCGCCGAGGGACGTATATGCGTTGGAGCCAGTCGCCCCAAAGTTCAACCCATGGTCCTCCTGTCCGATCACCTTCGATCGCAGGGACCACCCCACTAGTACCCGTCATGGCGGATTCGCCGCACTGGTCCTAGACCCAATCATTGACGGATTTCACCTCACTGGATTCCTTATGGATGGCGGCAGCAGCCTGAACCTGCTTCACCAGGACACAGTGCGCAAAATGGGTATAGACCCCTCAAGGATCAAACCCACAAAAATGACCTTCAAAGGCGTCATACCAGGTGTAGAGGCCCATTAAACATGCTCAGTCACACTGGAAGTGGTCTTCGGATCCTTGGATAACTTCCAAAGCGAGGAGTTAATCTTCGATATAGTCCCATTCCGCAGTGGCTATCATGCACTGCTCGGGCGAACCACATTTGCAAGATTCAATACGGTACCGCATTATGCATACCTCAAGCTCAAGATGCCAGGACCTCAGGGGGTCATCACAGTTAATGGAAACATAGAGCGCTCTCTCCGCATGGAGAAGCACACTGTGGCCCTCGCAGCAGAAGCGCAAAGCAGCCTCTTAAGGCAATCCACTAGTTCGGCGATTAAGGACCCGGACACCTTCAAGCGTGCCCGGAGTAATCGGCAACAAGACCGCCTGGCACGTTCCGAGCTCGCATAGCAATGCGGCCCCACATCAGTCCCAGCCAAACGGCAAAATCCATGCCGCGCGTACATAATTACACATTGAAAATACCATGGGCATAGGTGGGGAGGGGGGCACGACTACGGAATGCCCCAAGACGCGGCTCAACCGCACTAGGGGCTTCCCGCTTTGTTATTTTCTCTCTCTTTCAGGACTTTAATCTCTGGAAACCCTGTCCGGCAGTATGATTGTCGAACACATGATGTAGCAACCAAGGAGGCAGAAGGCTACGTCGCACCATGGAACTCCCAGGTGGATTACGATAACGAGTGAAATAATTGCTTTAATGCCATTCCTCAGCTTGCCCTTGGAAGGGACACATCAAATAGTCCTACTTTTTGCTTATCGCACTACTTGTATCATTTTGCTTTAACGCACCTTTTTGAATAAACAATGCATAGCACTAGACTATTATCGCATTCTTCATTCTTCCTTTTTTTTATATATATACATATATATGTTCATTCATTACATCCAGCACCCGCACACTCTGGTTCGGCTAATATGCTAGGGGCTTAAGCATACCCCTTATTACGGCGTGAGAAGTCCGAACACTTTCAAAAGTGCGGCACCCCGAACTTATAGCATTATATGCATCAGCTCCGAATCATGTCTTGGGTCAATAGTTGGGTTTGCCCGGCTCCCATCTTTTGGTACCTTACGTTCCGCTATATCGGCTAAGGTAGCATTGGGAGAACTACTGCGATTGTGCCCCGGTTCTGCTGGGCTAAGCACCTCAGTAGAGAAAGCTAAAACTGACTATCATGATAAGGCGAGAGACTGGTCGCTGTTCGAGAGGTTTTGATTCCTTAAAGACTTATGCCGCTTAGAGTGAGGAGTCGGCTTTGTCCGGCTTAAGGCGTGTATAGCGCCCCGAATTCGGCCTTCCAAATACTAGGGGCTTCGCCAAAATTTAAAATTATGGAATTCTATGGATAAGTGAGAGTGATAAAGCATTATAGTCTAATTGCCTTGTTCGTTGTGCTGAGCACCTCCCTCGAAGGACCCAAAAATGGGAACAAGAGTGCTCAGGTTTATCCCGAACACCCCAGCACTCGTGGCATGGGGGCAGAAGCCGACGACTAGCCATCTCTCAGATTTGATAAACAACCGAACAGAAGGTAATATTTTAAATTCAAACAAGCCTTGCATAGCGCATATGAACAAGTTTTCATAATACTGGATCACACGAGCAAGTTCATTCAAATATTACATCTTTCGCACACTCGTCCGCTACAAGACGGGCACCCTTCGGGACACCCTCATAATACATCTTGGGGTGGCGATGCTCTTTGCCCTGCGGTGGCCCCTCCTTTACCAGCTTTACGGCGTCCAGCTTCACCCAGTGCACCTTCGCACGGGCAAAAGCCCGACGTGCACCTTCGATGCAGACGGACCGCTTGATGACTTCCAGCCGTGGGCATGCATCCACAAGCCGCCTCACTAGGCTGAAGTAGCTATTGGGAAGGGCGTCGCCAGGCCACATCCGGACTATAAGGCCCTTCAAGGCATGTTCGGCCGCCTTGTGCAGATAGACTAGTTGCTTCAGCTGGTCGCTCATAGGCATCGGGTGTTCGGTCCCAGTATACTGAGACCAGAACAACTTCTCCGTCGAGCTTCCCTCCTCGGCCGGGTAAAACTGTGCGGCATCCGACACGCTGCGGGGCAAATCTGCGAATGCTCCTGGAGAGCTTCGGACTCGGGTAAGTAACAAGTAATTTACTTTCACATGTTTGCTTTCCATATTGAATGCCTTACCCGCCGCTATTTTTACCATCGCCTCAATCTCCTGGAGGGCCTTTTGGGCTTCAGCCTTGGCATTCTTTGCGCTCTCAAGGGCCGCGGCAAGCTCAGACTCTCGCGTCTTCGAGTCAAGCTCCAAGGCCTTGTGCTTCGTCACGAGAGCTTGGAGCTCTTGCTGCACCTCGCCCACCTGTGCCTCTTGCTTTTCCCACTCAGTGCGCTCCTGGCCGCTTTGTTTTCAGCCTTAGATAGCGCTTGCTTCAGAGTTGCCACTTCGGTCATGGCCCCTGGCAAATTGATGATGATCCTGTCATTTTGCAATCGCATCTTTTTTATATACATATCTATAGACTAGGTATTACTTACCTTTGTTCTCCTCGAGCTGCCTCTTAGCAAGGCCGAGCTCTTTCTCGGACCCCTCGAGGTTCTGCTTCAGTACGGCGACCTCCGGAGTCAGTGCGGCAGAGGTCAACAGCGAAGCTTGCATACGCATATAGACATACTTATATTAGACTTCTGCAGATATTATTTGATCCTCTATTCGGCTTTTCTTTGTGAACACCAAACAGAGCATTAGGGGCTACTTTCTATGCGGTAACATTTTTCCTATATTTTAAATACTTACCTCAAAGCCTGTTAGAAGGCTGGCACAGGCTTCAGTCAGTCCGCTCTTGGCGGACTGAACCTTCTTGATCACCGCACTCATAATAGTGCGGTGCTCTTCGTCGATAGAAGCGCCGCGAAGCGCTCCCAGCAGGTTGTCTGGTGCCTCTCGATGGACAGAGCTCACCGGCATGGGCGTCTTGCCTCTCTGGGAAGGGAGCCGCCTGCCCGAGTCCGGAACCACTGGAGGTTCTGGCGCGGTGTTCGGCCGAGAGCCGAACTTGGAGCCCCGAGGAGCTTTGCTCCCTTTGCTCCTGGATTTTGGAAGGTCGCCTTGAGGCGCCTCCAGGACTGTCTCCCCCCGGCTCGGCGCTCCTTGAGACAATACCTCGGCATTGTCTATAGGGCATGGGGAGGAGGCGGTCGGAAGTGGATCCCTATCCATATCAGGCGAGTCCAAGGAACCGTCCGACGAAGATACATCGATACGGGCTTGGGGCGGTATGCATAATCATATTCGGCGTTAGGAAAAGCAGTGTGACAAAGGTATGCTATGAGTTACTCTGGTATCCGGATACTTACGACTTCGCCAGGGGCTTGGCCCTTAGCAGCCACTTGTCTTCGCCTTCGGCGGCGGTGGGGGACCAGTCCGGAAGAAGAGTCCTTCCCTTCTTGGACCCTTCGGCGTCCCCAGTTGGGGCGGCCTTCCTTTTCTTGTCTTCCCCGGCTGGAGGGGGAGCATCTTCATCTTCCTCCTTGTCTTCAGGGGAGGAGTGCGTCATAGAGTTATCGGATGATGAGTCCGATACCACCTGGCGCCGGGAACTCTTTCAGGTTCCCGCGGCCTTCTTCTTGGTCTTCTCCGGCACCTTATAAGGAGCCGGAGTCAGCATCTCCATCAGGAGATCGTCCGCGGTGTCTTCGGGCAGGGGGGCCGGATAGTTAATCTGCTTCGATGCCTCCACCCAGTCCTGTCAAGGGCATGAGAGCTCAGACCCCGCACATGGTTAAGCTATGGGAAATAAATATCCTACCAGATGTATAGAACTTACCAGATTCGCAGGGCGCTTCGCGCTTAGCCCGCGGTCCTCGGTAAGAGAGGGAGGGACCCCGGCGCCCTAGAATAGCACCTTCCATATGTCCTTATGCGTCGTGTCAAAGAACTCATGTAGAGTATGTTGCTGGGCCGGGTCGAACTCCCATAAATTGAAAGCCCGTTGTTGACACAGGAGGATCCGGCGGAAGAGCATGACCTGGACTATGTTGACAAGCTTGAGTTTCTTGCTTGTCATGTTCCGGATACATTTCTGGAGTCCGTCCAGCTCCACCGATGAACCCCAGGAAATGCCCTTCTCCTTCCAGGAAGTGAGCCGCGTGGGGAATCCGGATCGAAACTCGAGGGTCGCCACCAAGTTGGTGTCGTGCAGCTCGGTGATGTAGAACCACCCCGATTGCCACCCCTTTATGGTCTCCATGATGGATCCCTCGAGCCATGTAACATTGGGCATCTTGCCCACCATGGCTCCTCCGCATTCCGCTTGTTGGCCGCCCACTATTTTCGGCTTGATATTGAAGGTCTTCAGCCACAGGCCGAAGTGAGGCCGGATGCGGAGGAAAGCCTCGCACACGACGATGAACGCCGAGATGTTGAGGATGAAGTTCGAGGCTAGATCATGAAAGTCCAGCCCGTAATAGAACATGAGGCCGCGGACAAATGGATGGAGGGGAAACCCCAGGCCGCGGATGAAGTGGGGGAGGAAGACCACCCTCTCGTGAGGTTCTGGGGTAGGGATGACCTGCCCCGCGGCTGGCAGGCGGTGCGCGATATCCGTGGCTAAGTATTCGGCTGCGCGTAAATTTTTGATGTGCCCCTCCGTGACAGAGGAGGCCATCCACTTGCCTCCTGCTCCGGACATGTTTTGGAGAGAATTGAGGAGGAAGATGCGGACTTGGGTGCTAGAGCTCGAGTGCGCGAGAATGGATGAGCAAGGAGGAAGAAGGCGTGGGTAGAAAAAGGTGAGATCTTATCCCTTTATAAGGGTGGACTAAACTATGCACCTCCACTAGCCTGGTAAAACTCGCTTATCCACCAAGCGCCGTAATTGATGGCGCGGTTGGGTTACCCACGTCCGTATTGATGAGAATCCCGTAATAAGGGGAACACGATCTCTGCTTTGACAAGACGTGTCAAGAAACCGCCTCGCGTTATGTGCGGGGCTGGTTAAGGGAAAATGGTTCGAATAAATACCGGGCCATGGCATAATCTCATGCTGCCAAAACGTGTCAGCAGATTGGATTTGTGGAAATATTATTCTCTCTACGGTGGTATGTGGAACTTATTTTGTAGGGTCGGACACTATCCTCGTATTCAGACTCTTCTGTGATGTATCCGAAGGAGGAACCCGCCTTGCAATGCCGAAGACAACACTGCTCGCTGGATTCATCATCATTGAAGCCTGGTTTAGGGGCTACTGGGGGAGTCCTGGATAAGGGGGTCTCCGGACAGCTGGACTATATCCTTTGTCCGGACTGTTGGACTATGAGGATACCAGATTGAAGACTTTGTCCCGTGTCTGGATGGGAGTCTACTTGGCATGGAAGGCAAGCTAGGCAATACGGATATGTATATCTTCTCCTTTCTAACCGACCTCGTGTAATCCTAGCCCTCTTCGGTGTCTATATAAACCGGAGGGTTTTAGTCCGTAGGAAAACATACAATCATACCATAGGCTAGCTTCTAGAGTTTAGACTCTCCGATCTCGTGGTAGATTAACTCTTGTACTACTCATATTATCAAGAATAATCAAGCGGGACATTGGGTTTTACCTCCATCAAGAGGGCCCGAACCTGGGTAAAACATCGTGTCCCCTTCCTCCTGTTACCATCCGCCTTAGACGCACAGTTCGGGACCCCCTACCCGAGATCCGCCGGTTTTGACACCGACAGGGGGCATTGGTCCCGGTTGTTGCCATGAACCGAAACCAATGCTCTGGGTATATAAGATGGGCTTGTGAAAATTTCAGAACTAGTTGCCCCCCGCCCTTCGCCCCCCAGCCGCCCCCCCGTCGTCGTCGCCCTCCCCCCCGTTGCAGTTGTCGTCGCCCTCCACCCCTCGCCGCCATTGCCGTCGCCCACCGCCGCCATCGCTGTCGCCCACCGCCGCCCCCGCCGTCGCCCTCCGCCGCCCCGCCGTCGCCCTCCGCCACCCGTCGCCGCCGCTGTCGCCCTCCGCCACTACTTTATTCTATTTATAGTAAGTGCTTAGTAGTTGAACTACTTGATTTAATAAAACTATAGAAGTAGTTTATTTTTAGCAAGAAAATTAATAGAACTAGTTTATTTTTTTAGTTAAAGCAATTATTCCCACATCAACGTCGACGATGCCTTTCCAGCATCCTCGTCGTCGACTCAGCGGAGGAGGCCGGCTTGATCAGAGGGGCCATGTCCGGGACTGGGCTCCGCCGGGATGGTTTTGGGATGTGCTACCTTCCGGGGGGCGTAGGTTGCTGAGGAGCCAGCTCGTCGTTGACCTAATCCTTGTTTGGTGGCAGTCGCATGGGCTAGTGACTGTGCCGACGCTTCCGGACACCGCGGAGGTGGTACGTCACCGTGTCAACAAGGAGGATGAGCACGTCCGTTGCTACATGGTTGCGTTGGCGGGCAGGTTCGACAATACATGGCTGGTTCTTCAGGGATCTCACTGGAGCGATCCAGTGATGGTTCCTTCTCTTTGGGTGTCCATCGCCCGTGCCGATACCCGTTGGGCGCTACGGTTCTAGCTGTACTAGCGATTTTATATGTATGATAGTATTCGAGGTGTATTAGTGATAATATTCGACGATGTACGGACGCAAGAGATGATGTAGTTTTTCTTATAATTGAATGCATCCTAATTTGAATACTACTTTATTTTGCGATTTGATTTTGCTTATTGAATGCTCAAATTGGAAAACTACTCCTACATTGAATGCTAATATTGGAGAGACCTATGCAAGGCGTATGCATATGATTAGTTGATAGCTTATAGGGTTTTTGTTTTCGCAGAAATCTAGGACCCCCCCTCCATCATCCCCGCCGTCGTCCCCGTCACCGACCCCCTCTGACCTCGAGGTGAGACTAGCCAAATCCTTTTTTAGAAAGATAATTAAATGATATTTCGGGTTGACTTTAAGTCTCTCGAGTCTCCACCATATATGAGAGGACAAAGAAGCCCGACTGTTGTCGTGGGGGTCGTTTCTCCTTCTTCTTTGGGTGCTAGACCTTTGTTATGCACTAGGGGAAGAAGGAGTAACGACCATCACCGACGGTCGCAAATGTCAGAGAGGAATCAGTGATGGAGAGTTCCACAATATATATATGAGAGGACGAAGAATCCTGACTGTTGCCATGGGGGTCGCTTCTCCTTCGTTCCCGTGTGCTAGACATTTTTGTGTAATGCACTCGGGGACGAAGTGAGGAGCGACCATCACCGAGAGTCGAATATATATACCACGTGAGCTAAGAGTTTTCAAAAAAAGACTCGATAGACCGATAGTCAACCCGTGATGAATAATAATGATCTAATTTAGTTTTTGTAGTACATATATTTAATTGTACAAGTTTAATCTTTGAATTATGAACGTAGGAAATGTCATCATCAGACGACGAAAGTCTCCTGGGGGAGTTCAGCTGGTTCCATGGCGATCGAGGTGTGTGCGATAGGCCTCACCTGGATGATGATCGGTGCTTCAACATTAAGCTCGAGGAGACATTCGATGTTGAAACAGTATGCAACGATGACAAGTGTTTTTTTGTAATTAAGCAAGACTACAACAACTTCAACGTGTAATTTTCATCTTTTACAATTCGAGTAGCTTATCCCATGCCATGCAAGGCGCTATGTCTTGGAGAGGATGGGTTTTGAAGACCATGGAAGTTTTGAAACAAAGAAAATTCACCTAAGGACTCATCAGGATGTGGATTTTGAAGTAAAGTTGTACAATTCTGAGAGCGTAACCCATTTTGGTTGCAAAAAATGGGAAGCAGTTTGCAAGATGTATGGTTTTGATGAGGGTATGCTTGTCACCATGGATCTTGGTGATCCTGAAATTGAGCAACACAATATGGACATTTGGGTCCTTGTTGATACGCCTCCAATTCTACCGCTATGTGAGTTTCTCAAACATAGTTATTAGCTAATTTATATTGTTTATTTCAAAATAGTTGACAGCTTATTTCCATTACAGCTTATTTTCATTCTTCAAAGAATGTGCGGTAGATGGTAGACAAAACCCACTACACTAATGGCTCCGAATTAACTTACAAGGAGAAAAATCATCTGGTCGGATTTTGTACTGACATTGAGAATTACAATATCTACAATCAAACTCCTCAACATTATGGTCAATACGTGCCACTAGTGCATGTGTTGAACTAGGTAACTACCATGGAGATACCCTGGTAAGATTTTTTTACTATTACGACATCCGTGCATCTTTTGCATACTTCTAAAAGTAGTACATCATTGCTAACTATGAAGTTATTACTATGTTTTTAAACAGATAATCCCAGAGAATTGTGTGCCTCATTTGATGTATCAGAAAGGTAGCCTTAATGTTTTGAACATACAGCCAGGTCATCCTACGAATCTCAACTGTCCATACCAGATTTCTAAAAGGAATGGAGACATGCAAATCAAAGGATGGAAAAAATGTATGGACAGTCGTAAGGAGGTTCTTGGAAGCAAAAGGAAGCGAAGTGCAAGAGAGACAGGATGATCTCCATTCTCCATAATGGAGAGTCAGGGTCTATATTATGTTATGCTATTTTACCTTAAAGAGGGTATTTAGGGCCTACCTAATACTGATGATCATGTGCTAACAACAATTAAGTAGGGTTGGTTCAATGACTATGAGGATGATGATTGTATGACTTGTTATTAATAACGAGTAGAAGTTGTATGATGATGATTAGTAGACTTGTTATTATATATGATGATGCATGATGTGAGCATGAAGAGTTATTATATATAATTGGGTGAAATGAACATGGATTGGAATGAAGTGAAGGCAACATGCATGTGGTGCATGTCGAAAGTAGTACAATCCAAACTTGATCAAGTTAGGATTAGTATTACTTTCGACATGCACCACATGTTGCCTCACTTCAATCTAAGTCATGTTTAGGCATAGTAGTAGCAATAGCACGGAGTTAAGAGAGGACACATCTCTCTATTAGCTACCTATACCAACCTAAATTAACCCCCAAAACCCCTAAACCACCTCCTTTCAAAAAAAACCAGCCCCTGAAATGCTGACGCGTGGAAGCTTATTGGTCCCGGTTGGTGCTACCAACCGGGACCAAAGGTCCTCATGCATGGGCTCGCCGAAGCGGCCACGTGGAGGCCCATCTGTCCTGGTTAGTATAAGAACCGGGACTAAAGGCCTAGGGCATTAGTAACGACCCTTTAGTCCCGGTTCCCCAACCGGGACAGATGGGCCTTATGAACCAGGACAAATGGCCCTTTTTCTACTACTGAGGATTTGTGAAATGGTTCAAGAGCCATGTATGCTTTTGAATTGCGCTGTCAGTTTTTTAAATATATTGAGTAAATAAGATGATCAACTTTTCTATTTTCAAAACATAGGTGTAGCGACCTGACCCAAATGGATCAAGCCTCTATGCTTAAGTGTCATCCCTGGATCGGTTTGCTGACACACACAGTACTCGAGAATTTATAACAGAGTTCAATCACATGTATAAAGTAACGTAAATACTATTACCTCAATCCATATAGCGGAAGTAACAACAAAGTTGTGGAGTCCCAGCAACACCAACGACAAAGTTCAGTGTAGACATCGTCACCCTATCATATCACTTACTCATCGTAAAACTCCTGCAACTTGAGACATTGCAGCCATGTAGGTTAGTACGTTGAATGTACTAGCAATTTCACACCATAGAATAATAGTGAAAATGTCTATCTCTATATGCATATTTGGCTGGTGGAGGCTCTAAGTTTAATTTTTTGCATAAAGATAATTTTCCCCTACAACAAAGGAATAAATTTTATTTTACTACCAAGTTTATTCCATTATTGAGAAGGTTCCTCCAACTCAAACCCAAAATTACCAAGTATAAATAATAACCCAATTCACTAATTAAATAGAATGATGAGATCAACCAATAATTCACTTCCAGATACTCAAAGTTGTCTATAACTGGGGACACGGCTAATCATGATTAGTTTTTACATTTTGCAGAGGTTTGCGCACTTATCACCACAATACTAGATCTCCCCCGTTGAATTCCTCGCACCGCCTAATGTTTGAGAACCATATGATCGAGACATAGCCCTTCCGAAGAGGTCCCCTTAACCGATAGATAGGACGGTACACCTAGAATTCCCCTACATCTGCTACCCTATCATGGAAAGGTTTCCCGTAATTTACTCAACTACGCCAGAGCCCATGTTAGCTTGTGGATGCACATGGAAGCGTCTAGGCATGAAATATCGTATGATCCCTATGAGCCTGGGTGGCATTCCATAGGGTGATCACACGGGTACTCCGGGATCCCCTTGGGCAAGCACTGGGTTCTCTAGGTGCCCAGGCAAGCCAGTGGTTTCTCCAGGGTGCTCTAACCATTCCACCTAGATGTGTGCTAATGTTGCCACCTTAAGTTACCCTTAATTATTATCTCCCGCAACTTGCATGAATCTCACATACCAATCCCCGTCTACAAGCATGGCTAAGCAATATATGTCATAACGAATATTCCCAGGGTGTTTCAAGATCATAGGTTCCTACCCCGTTAACTAAATAGCAAAGCTCAATTCCCCATCCTACTCATGCAAATTTGTAAGGGTGAACTAATACATAGTAAAAACTGGGTATAGAAAAGTATGATCAAGGTGTGAACTTGCCTTGTACTATTGATGAAGATTCTTCATACTCATAATTCTAGTAGTTCTACTCGTCCCACTCCGATCAATCTATCGCAAGCAAGCAATTACTTGCACACATAAGCAATCACTAAAAGTTCCAAAAGAACGAAGAAAATACTTGGAACACTTCAAAACAATCAAATAAAGCTTCTAGATAGAAACATATTTTTAACAGTACCAAAATTATATGATTTTGATATTAATAGAAAGTACATGTCAAGAGCTTCAATTTGCAAAAAGAATCAATTAAATTGGAGTTATAAAACTCAATTTATGGCCAAAACAAGTTTAAATTTGAATCTGATCTAATACAAATTTTAAATTTTCAAAAAGAGTTGATTTCATAAGTTCTTTGGATAGTTGAGATCATGACGAATAATTTGGCGTTGGTTTCACTGAATTTGGATAAATGTTTTAAAAGTTATGGCTATTTGAAAAATCCGGACCAAGCCATTTTACGGAAGAAAAATAGGTGTGGCTAAAAGAATTCTGGGTCTAATGTATAAATACAGAGACTAACTGTTAATCTAATTATTGTACCGTATACTAGTCTAGAAATACAAACTATGGAAGCATAAAAGAAAATACGAAGAGAGTACCTTCACAACGTAGAAAATAGACAACTTCAAAGAGGAGACGACTTCCAGAATTCCCGCAGGATAGAAGAAATAATATTTATTTTTTAGGAAGCTAGTCAAACCAAAATATTGATTTAATCCGACTTGGATGATTTTTAGAGGCTCTATGGGTCTATATTTATAGGTGGAAAAGAGGTTTAGAGGTCAAAGGTTAGACAATCTAAGACTAAACGTAGATGAAAAGAGAAAGAGAAAAACGCGCCTTGTATGGGCCTAATGTGTTCGGCCGGCCGTACGTACACTGCGGGCTGCAGTTTTTTATATATATTTTTATTCTGTCAACTGAAAAAACATTTGTGAAAAAAAAATCTGCGAAAAGAATATGGCCGGTTGGGCCTGGCCCATATAGGAGAAAATAAAATGATAGGGCACCTTGCTGGTACTATGCTCCGCATGTGCGTGATAGTTAGTTATGGGCCAGATGTATTGCTTTTTCTTATTAAATAAATACAAGAAAGAAGAAACGGAATAAGGAAAATGGAGTTAAACTTTTCCATAGGCATATTATATATTAGAATTATTAGAATAAAATTTCCTAAACGATGAACATTTTTATAGGACCAAATAAACTACTTTTAAATAACATTTTTAATAACTCCAAAATGTAAATGAATTTGGATTAGAAATAAATTTCAAATAGTTTCTGTGTTCAAATGTGAATCTCAAACAAAACATTATCTCTGATTTTGGAGCGTCATTTCCCCCCTCCCATTTTATTTGTTTATTAGAGGGTTTTGAAAGGATTCAAACTCAATATTGAATAGGGATTATAAATGGAAAATTTTGGGGCAGTCCTTTTATTCCCTCTAATTAAACTTTCAAAAAGTTTCAAATTGCACTCAATTTCACACCACAAATCACACAAGCAATGATTATTACTTAATTAGTATAACATTCCAAAATTTAGAATTTTGGGATGTTATAAACCTAACACCCTTAAAATGAATCTTGCCCTCGAGATTTAAAGAGGCTAGAAAGAAATAGGTTAGGTTCAGGGTCTCCTGAAAATCCAGCAATTATCATGAAGGGCTCGGGTGCTACCACCCTTAGAAGCATGGTTACGGCTTCATCAAAACTCATATACTCCATCCTTATTCTTCACAAGGTCAGTCTTTTGAGATTCTCTGGAAAATTCCTACTCTGGGCTCTTTCGATAGTGGCATAACCCCTTTTCCTCAATCCTTGTGTCCTTTCATCTTGGTAAGGTCCTTCTAGTACAGGGTCTTATTAGCTGACAGGTCTGGCGCCAATACTACACAACTATCGAGATCTCATGGTGGTCAAAAATTTATGGTTTCTCCTACAGGAAATGGGTTTGGGCTTCATTCTCACCGTATGACCTACGATTGGCAACAACTGTCTTGTACAAGGGAAAACTGTCCTACCATTCTAAGGTTCAATCAAGGTTTTGATATCATCATCTCTCTACTATCGGTAAGTCACTCAGATTTACCATCCCATATAGCAGAGGTGAACAATAAGAGTAAGTCGGCATGGTGATCAATCCATCCCGCACCCAAATCATTACCTTGTATATGGTTTAGTGAATCTCGGATTCTAACACTCGGTCACCCTCGCAAGCATCACAGAATTTCTCTTTTCCACGAACTAGGTTCAAAAAAATCCATTGATTCTGCAAGCCAAACAAACATCTATCATTTCTTCACAACTCTCATGTTTTGCGTTACTCCTATATGATCGTCTGTTGATAAAGTCATCACTTCTTCCAGAGTTTTTCCTTCAGCAAGAGTGTGCTTACTTCTTGTCAAGTCCTGGAGCCTGTGGGTTATAGCCCATGTCATCACTTGTAAAACCTTGAACTCATCATCGGGTTGCAACTGATCATTATTCCAACCTCCAACTTCCTTAGCATTCGTAAATCCATCCAATGGTTCTGACTCCCTTCCTTCTATTGGTACAAAACTAAGATGTAATTACTCAGACTCATCACTGACTGATCCCTTCCAAGGTCTCACATAGCTAACCACTAGTTCTTGTACTCAGGTAATGGTGTTGGATTCTACCACCCTTGAAATGAAAAACACTAGTGAGGGAGTCCTGGATTAGGGGGTCTCTGAACAGCCGGACTATATCCTTTGGCCAGACTGTTGGACTTTGAAGATACAAGATTGAAGACTTCGTCCCGTGTCCGGACGGGACTCAACTTGGCGTGGAAGGCAAGCTAGGCAATATGGATATGTATATCTCCTCCTTTGTAACCGACCTTGTGTAACCCTAGCCCCCTCTGGTGTCTATATAAATCGGAGGGTTTTAGTCCGTAGGACAACATACAATCATACAATCTACCCTTGTAATACTCATATCATCAAGAATAATCTAGCAGGACGTAGGGTTTTATCTCTATCAAGAGGGCCTGAACCTGGGTAAACTTCGTGTCCCCTGCCTCTTGTTACCATTCGCCTTAGACGCAAAGTTCGGGAGCCCCTACCCGAGATCCGCCGGTTTTGACACCGACATTGGTGCTTTCATTGAGAGTTCCACTGTGTCGTCACCATAAGGCCTGATGGCTCCTTCGATCATCACTAGCGATGCGGTCCAGGGTGAGGCTTTCCTCCTTGGACAGATCTTCATATTCGGCAGCTTTGCACTGCAGGCCAATTCGCTTGGCCATCTGGAGCAGATTGAGAGCTACGCCCCTGGCCATCTGGTCAGGTTTGGAAACTTGAACTACATGGCCGATATCCGCGGAGACTTGATCTTCGACGGGTTCGAGCCCATGCCGGATGCGTCGCGCAGTCGCGACGAGCATGACGTAACTCTGCCGTCGGACAGTGTTCGGGAGATCGCATCCGCAGCTACTCCGGCCTTTAATCCGGAGCAAGTCGCGCCATCCGAGAACGGAGGGATGGACCCAGCCAGGGAGGCCGCACTCTAAGTGGAGATAGAGCCGAATACTGACTTCACCCCTTACGAGAGCCGTGTCGCCGAAGCACTGGATTCATTCCCGGCCGCGGACTCCGAGCCGCTCATATCCGTGCCCGTCGAATCCGACTGGGCGTCGATCATGGAGTTCACCTTCGCGGACATCTTTCAGCACTCACCCTTCGGGGATGTGCTAAATTCATTAAGGTATCTCTCCCTGTCAGGAGAACCTTGGCCGAACTATGTCTGGCTAGAATGGGATGCGGACGATGAAGAAATTCGTTGCCCACCCATCACCCACTTAGTAGCCACTATCGACGACTTAACTGACATGCTCGACTTTGGCTCCGAAGACTTCGACGGTATGGACGACGAAGCCGGAGACGAACAGGATCCACCTCCCTCGGGGCACTGGACCGCCACCTCCTCATGTGATATATACATGGTGGACACCCCCAAGGAAGCCAATAGCGACGAGACAGCGGAGGATGACCCCTCTAGGAAGCAACCCAAGCGCCGACGTCAGCGGCGCCGCTCTAAGTCCCGCCACAGCTAGAACAGTGATACCGGCACAGGAGATAATAACACTCCGGATAGTGCCGAAGACAACAACAATCCCCTCCAGCATGATGTAGAGCCGGAGGACGAACAAGCTAGCTCTCCAGAGCGGGCAGCAGATGGAGAATGAGAGGAGGACAATTACATGCCTCTCTCCAAAGACGAGGCAAGCCTCGGCGATGACGAGTTTATCGTGCCTGAGGACCCCGTCGAGCAAGAGCGATTCAAGCGCCGACTTATGGCCACGGCAAGTAGCCTAAAGAAGAAACAGCAACAGCTTCAAGCTGATCAAGATCTGCTAGCAGACAGGTGGACCGAAGTCCTTGCGGCCGAGGAGCATGAACTCGAGCGCCCGTCCAAGAGTGACCCAAAACGCAGGTTGCTGCCTTACCTCGAGGAGGAAGCATTGAAACCTCAGTCACCAGTGTACAATGCGGCTGACCGGCCACTACGCGGCCGAGTCAGTAAGGCGTTTCAGCCTAAAGTTCAGCTTGCACCCCGTCGCCACTCAGTCAAAAATATTAAGGCCTGGGGCAACACAGAGGACCTGCAAGACATGTTGGACTGTAAGGCAGAAATCGCAAGGTCAATATATGGGACACGGGCACGTGCACCCACACGGGACGATGATCGTCGCATCAGATACACCAAGAGTAAATCCGGTCGGGCCGAATACAGCAAACAAGACTCATACGAACTACGTCGGGATATAGCCCGGCACAGAGGTGCCGCACACCCCCTATGCTTCACTAATGAAGTTATGAATCATGAATTCCCGGAGGGTTTCAAACCCGTAAATATCAAATCCTACGATGGCACAACAGATCCCGCTGTATGGATTGAGGATTTCCTCCTCCCCATCCACATGGCTCGCGGTGATGATCTACATGCCATCAAGTATCTCCCACTAATACTCAAAGGACCAGCTCAACATTGGCTGAATAGCTTGCCAGCAGATTCCATCGGCAGTTGGGAAGATCTGGAAGACGCATTTCTTGACAACTTCTAGGGCACTTATGTGCGGCCACCAGATGCTGATGAGTTGAGCCACATAACCCAGCTGCCAGGGGAATCGGGCAGACAATTCTGGACTCGGTTCGTGACAAAGAAAAACCAAATTGTAGACTATCCGGATGCAGAGGCCCTAGCGGCATTCAAGCATAACATCCGCGACGAGTGGCTCGCCCGCCACCTCGGCCAGGAGAAGCCGAAGTCTATGGCAGCTATCGTGGGTTTGTCACTGCAGATGTCCTCGTGAAAGGACTTAGTCATGGAGCCATCGCTACGGGTTAGCTTAAAGGGGTTAAACCGGACAAGGCGGACACGAGGGTTTTTATACTAGTTCGGCTGCTTCGATGAAGGTAAAAGCCTACGTCTAGTTGTGATTGGTATTGCTAGGGTTTCGAAGACCAGGGAGCAATCCGCTTTGCCTGGCTCTTGAGTTGTTGTCTGTCATCCCCAAACCGATGTCGGGTCATCCCTTTATATACTCAGGTTGACGCCTGCCGGTTTGCAGAGTCCCGAGGCCGGATCATGAACATGTCTGGCTCGGTCTTTATCCTTTCTACCTTACAATACAAGTTTACATACTAATGTCGGTTTACTTCTACATGCCTTAAACCGGCTCTGGGCCTTGGGCCTTCATAAAGCGCCATCGTCCTTCTCTTCATGGGCTTCAGATACAGTGAACCATTAAGGGGTTAACCCGACCTCTCCTGGCCGGTTTACACCCAGTAGTAATATCCCCAACATTAGGCCCCACAATGATTTGAATTGGTTCATGTCAATCCTCAACGCATCATCACCTTTATAGAAATCTTGTAAACTGCCATGACGTCACTTTTCAGGACCATGATAAATCGCCATGACATCATCCACTATTAAAAACTGCGCATAACCCATCTTCATTGATGGGCCTCCAACAATCGAGGCAACAGAGCTGTCACATATCCCATTTTCTGGGCTCCTCGATTTTCACGCCTACCTTTATCCATTCATATTATAAATAGGGCCGAGGGGTCCCTTTCACTTTCCCCCTCGTGCCTCTTCGCGTCATCTTCTTCCTTGCACCGACTGACTTGCGAGCTCCGCCGTCACCATCATCCTTCGCCTCTGCCTCAACAAAGGCCGTTGCATCAACCTGACCGTACCAGAGAAACGTGGCGATCCTCCGCAGCTTTGTCATCCCCAGTAAGTTCCTCTTCTCCTCTCTCCAGATCCACCATTAGGGTTCAGTGTTCTTCATAGTTCTTCGAAGCTGCTCCTCCTTTAGTAACACCAATGGCCAGCTAAATCTGATTGTTTTCAGCGCCCTTTGTAGCTTAAACTCATTTCTTCTTGTTAAGGTATCTGCTTGATATCAAACTCATCTGAACTTACTGAACCTTTTGAGTACTTGGGATTAGAACAGAATATATTTTGATTATCCAACGCATGGCAGATCTAAAATTCCCATGCCAAACCATGAAATATGTTTGAACTTACTCAGCCTTTTTCGCCTTAGATATGTATCCTCTTTACAATGTAGGCGGTTTACCCTTATAGAAACAATCTCTCTCATACCACTAGTCCCCTGGTAAACCGGCAAATCCCCTTTATATTCATTGTAACAGTCTGGTTTAACAACACATGTATATCCTTGATATGACCTTGTTATTCTTTATTTTATCTGTCTCCGGTTTATGCAATTTCACACATCTGTATATCTTTATTCCCTTGCATCTTGCGTAACACCATGAATTATTCGTAAACCGGCATTTCTTTTTCAGCTTTTCATTTCACAATGGACAAACAGTTTTGCGCTTGCAACTGGGCTCCTTCCCGGATCATCGAAGAATAGTTGAACGGAATGGTCAGTATCAGCACCTTGCACAAAAAACGGAAATTCAGTGGCGAGTTCCAGGAACAGAAAATCCTCCTACCCCGAGGCAGGGTGAGGTAGTGGTCTTTGTCGACAACATAGGCTGTGGTTTCAAACCGCCCGGGTCGAAGTTTTTTCCGAGATTTTCTTGCCAGTTTCCAACTCCATCCTCAAGATATCGGACCCAACTCGGTGTCCAATGTATGCAACTTCCAAGTCTTCTGTGAAGCGTACTTACAAGAAGAACCAGCTGCTGAGCTGTTCCGGGACTTTTTGCATCTGAACCGGCATACAGAATTTGTAAATGGTCCCAACACTGAACTTGGTGGTGTCTCTATTCAGAAGCGGAAAGAAGTTGAATTCCCTCATGCCAAACTGCACAGTCACCCTAAGGAATGGAACCAGACTTGGTTCTACTGCATAGATACCTCTCCTGAAGATGAGAACCCTCTCCCAGGCTACCGTGAGCACCGGCTTTCCAACACTCATCCAATGCCGCAACGTCTAAGTTCTGCAGAACGGGCCAAATATGCCCCTCAACTCGCCAAACTCCGAGCCTTTATGGCCAACGGTTTATCAGGCGTTGATTTTGTGCGTTGTTGGATATCTTGGAGCGTCTTGCCACTAAGCCGCCACCCCAGTTTAATGTGTGAATATACCGGTGAATTAGAAGACCCCCAACACCACATCAACTATCCGATGACCGATGAAGAGGTCACTGAGAGCGTTAAGAAAATTTTGAATGAACCGGAATCAGTGTGTCGCCAAACCGGCTTGAACCCCTTCTACACTCAAAATAAACCGCCTACTGTAAGCAGTATGCTTTCCTTTTTATCTATGATATCTTTAAATTTTTCAACTGGTAAACTTTCTTCTGTTTGTGTATAAACAGGGTGATGATCCCTTCTGGAAGCGGAAATCCGCAGATAAGGCGGCAAAGCCATCCTGTCCCAAAACCAAAGCCGTCAAGCGTACCTCAAAGCAGAAAACAGCTGACCGGATCAACATGGAACTTGATGATGATGTAGGTGATCCGGAAGTTGAGGTAGAACTTGATTCACTTGGCTCCCTTTTCATGCACCTCATTAACAATGATCTTTATCAGGAGGACGTAGAAGGCAGCCAGGCTAATGATGTAGAGGTAGTTACCCTTTCCTCCGGTTCAGGTTCTATGCCAACAGAAAAAACCCGTCAAGCGATCCGGAAAGTAAGCTTTTCTCATCCTCTTGCTTACATGGATCCAACATTTATTTTGAAGACGCAACAACATGAAGCTCGCCGAACAACCCGGCACAGTGGCCAACAGGTCACTTTGGCCGGTTTACCTGATACCCCGACTCGGAAGAACCGATCTAAGGTCTCCCCCACTTCTGATAATTCTTATCCCAAGGCAGGTTATTTCAGACAACCTCTTAATCCGTATGATTCAAATTATCAGGTGACACCTCCCTCATCTTTTGGCGAGTCAACAGCAACCCAACTCCCTCCTCTTTAAACTGTAGCTGGGTAAGTAGTCAAACCCTTTCTTCAAATGCGTTGCAAATCTTGAATAAGATGCTAAACCTCTTTTAATTTTGTTTTGCAGAGCCAAAGCCTGGCCCAGCAAGAAAGCTCGGGTCAGCAATCCGTCAGAAAACCAGGCGACTTGTGAAGAAGAGCAAATAGGTGAACCGGACCGAACTTGTGAACCGGAGGGTCCTCATCCTAAAGCTACCTTTGATGAACTGCCCCTTCAAGACCAGAATATTGATGAACAACCAGAAGCTGATGCTGCCGTGCCTGACACTGAACCGGCAGCTCCAAACCGGGCTAGTCCGGTGAAAGGTACTGATACTCCATCATCACCTGCAAAAACTGTTGAAGGCCAAGGAGACGATGTTATCATTACTAGCATGGATCACCGCTCTCCTGGCCATCCTGTAATCTTGGCCCAACATAGTGCCAAAGAAGAGCATGCTGCCAGGGAAAAGGGTAAATGGAGCACTGACTTATCAAGCTATGCTCATCTCAGTGCCGAAGAACTGCACTCCGGTTTTTAAACCGTCTGCACTCAAACCGTGACTATGAAGCCGGTTTGGTGAACCTGATGAAGGAACGCTATGAGGTATTTTCATCTCCCTTTATTTCTTGATTCCAAAGTTAAAACACAAGCCCAAGTAGCCCCCAAGGGCCGTTTTATGATGTTAATCTTAAACCGGAACTTAGTAATACCTTTAACCCTTACATGCTGATTGTCCACACGTCAAATCCGCAAGAAAACCTGATACTTCATCAATGTAGTTATATTGCTTTCATCGGTGTAGCCCCCAAGGGCCGGTTTAGCTTTGCAAGGTAATCCGAGTCTTGTATCCATGCATCCGTTTTGAACAGATGTACATTAACCCCCAAGTGTTAAGGATAATGCTTGCATTGTACTTGAGGCTTGTTGATAATATAGTAAATATGCATTAGCCCCCAAGTACGAAGTGCATAACGTGTTATACGCTTAGTACTTTAGAAAATATATATCCTATTGTTGACATAGCTTCACCTTTGCAGGCCGAGCTAAATAATAGAGATGCTCAAACCGCTGATCTGCAGGAAAATGTGAAGTCCCAACAAGCAGAGGCTTCTAAAGCGAAAGAGGAGATGACCAAAGCCCTGGCAGCTATGGAGAAATTAAAAGAAGCTTTTAACAAGGAGCGTGCTGACTGGGAGGCTGAAAAAGCCGGTTTAACCAAGAAAGTTGAAGATGCAGAAGCAGCTCTGAAACCAGTTGTAGATGAACTTACTGGTTTGAAGCAACAGATCAATGCTATGATTTCCGCTGTGTTCGGTAAGTATCTACTGATGCTATTTATCCGAGTCATGAGATCTTTAGCATTTACCAGTTTGCTGATATTAAACCATGGCATGCACTCGTATTTCTCATCTCGGAACGGATATGCGGATGAAGCTTAAAGCGGCTTACACTTTACTTGAACAGTTGTATTCTGGAACCCATCGTGCTATTTGTACTGCAGCTTACAACAAGCCGGCGCCATCACTAATAAAGGAAACCCTTGAGAAGATGGCCATGCTACCAACCCGGATTACCAAACTGAAAAAGGCAGCCGCAAGAGCAGGAGCACTAACCGCACTAATCCGGGCCAAGGCATGGATTCCGGAACATGAAGCGGATGACATTATTAAAGGTTATCCAGGAGTGAAGGAGGACGGTTCAAACTTCAACAATGATGATCTCCGAAGGCTAACCAAAGAGATGCGGCCAATAGCTAGCAAACTGGCAGAGGATACAGACTTATCTCATTTCCAGCCGGTTTACGACGCTGAAGGCAAGAGGCAGCCTACTGAAATCCATGAAGTCGAAGAACTTGTGCCTCCAATCCGTAAGCATACTTACGCTCCTGACATTAACCCCTCCAGCCTTATCCATGAAGAAGCAGTGTTTCAAGCTTTAACCGGAATCGATTAGTCAACGGTTGATTTCCAGCGTCTGGGGAGGGATGAAGAAGAGGTGATTGCACCAAATGACCCGCAACCGTCAAGTTGTCCCGACAAAGCAGCCTAAACCGGCAGCTAGGTTACCAGCTACTGTGTGTTACTGCTTGAAACAATTTATTCTAGTGGAGCCGTTTTGAAGCTTCTTGTAATAGGATAGCAAAAACATCCTTATCTGTCATGCCATCGAGCATGTTTATGCTACTTGGTATTTGAGAAAACTTGTTTCACTTGTGGGATCTATTTATGCATAGTCCATGATGATTTATGTTCCTGGATACAAGAACTTGAAAGTGTCCTAGTGGTTTACCACTGGACGGGTCATGATGCCCAAAAAATATACAAGACTTGGATGCATAATCAAAGTTTGTACTGATTAGATAAAAGAAATAATATCTGCGACATACCTTGTTGGTTGACCAACTGCTTGGATGGTAGAGGTGAAGACACCAATCCGGAGTATTGATAACTCCTGGCCCTCTTGCCATTTCATGTAGAAATCTCATTGGGCTAAAAAACCATTGAGTTGTTCGTATACAGCTGGTGACATCTAGTCAAAACCAGACCGGAGCAGTTTGCTACCAGTTTTAGAATCTGATCATGTACTTACAACTAAGCGCTGAAAGTCAAGCCGGGTTGTAATGAACACCGGTTTGTCAGAAGAATATTTATAAATCCCTTATCATAAAAATAGCAAAAACAAAATAAATATGCAAGGCTTTTCATGGGCTGCCAGGCCCTAAATCGAGGCTTTTCATGGGTTGCCAGGCCACTGAGTTAAACCATTTTGCAAAGCCTTTTAAGATGGACCTCAATCTTTAACCAATCACCGGTTTAACTTTGACAAGTTCAGGGTCAATGGGATTGACTTTTCAAACGTTCGATGGGTCATACCAGGTTTACCTGGACGGAGTGACTTACTTAAAAAGGCAGGATAACCCGGGGTTTTAGGTGAATACACCTGGCTTCCAAGCCTGGCTTGATAGCCTATTACAAGGGTTCAAACTCATTGTTCTTTGAGAAGCAAAGAGCCCCTAGGTAATATGTGAGCCGTGCTCGATGGTTACCTATGTTTGAGATGTGCTTTAATGCAACAGACTCTCTTTGGCTCCATATAATTTCCTTTTGGCTTAAAGCCTATCAAGAGGTGTAGCTATGGTGTGAAGACAACCAAGCCCCCTAGTGATATCCCTTTGTGGTTGTAAACCGATCAAGAGGTGTAGCTATGGTTCGGATACGACCAAGCCCCCTAGTGATTTTCTTTATCTCTGTATAGCTGTATAAGCCGGTTTAACAAAACTCCATTTTGACAATAGAAGTTCTTGTAGGTTCACACATGATGTAAAAAGAACAGAGACCCCTCTTTATTCCAGGCTCCGGTTTATTATATAATATATACATTGTCATAAATATGTACATAAGAAGAGCCTGTGGCTCAAGTATAGTAAGGCCGAAGAAGGGCTATATTCCACGGCTGCTTGGTCTCCTCCTCCGATTTATGTGAGTATTTGTGCTCTTGAACATCAATGAGGTAGTATGACCCATTGTGCAGATTCTTGGTGACCACAAAGGGTCCTTCCCAAGGTGGGGATAGCCTGTGCATATCAGTCTGATCCTGGATGAGCCAAAGCACCAGATATGTCTGCTTTATTCAATGAGCACCTGACTGATATAATAAACCGGTCGTTGAATCGGATACTCCTTTCCAGCTTCCTTGCGCTCCACCACAACAGCCACGCTAATAGCTCGGGCATTAGCAGCCACATATAGCAATAATGGCTCTTTATCGATCGGGGCTGCAAGCACAGTTGGTTCAGCTAACTGCCTCTTCAGATCCTCAAATGCTTTATCAGCTGCCTCACTCCAGATAAAATCATCTGTTTTCTTTAGCATCTGATATAGAGGGATAGCCTTCTCCCCAAGACGACTGATAAACCGACTCAAATCCACAATCCGGTCGGCCAAACGTTAAACGTCATTGATACACACCAGTTTATCCAAAGATGTAATTGCGGAGATTTTTTTCCGGATTAGCCTCAATGCCTCTGTTTGACACCAGAAAACCCAAGAGTTTGCCTGCCAGGGCACCAAAGACACACTTTTCCGGATTGAGCATCATTTTGTAAACCCGGAGGTTGTCAGAGGTTTCTCTCAAATCATCTATCAATGTTTCCTCCTTCCTGGATTTATCACAATATGATCTACATATGCATGAACATTGCGCCCAATCTGCTTATGAAGACAATTCTGAACACAGCGTTGATAAGTCGCTTGGGCACTCTTGAGCCCAAAAGGAGTTATAAAAGGCGTCTTCTCCTGGTCCTTAACTACCATTTTGATCTGATGATAACCAGAATAAGCGTCCAGAAAACACAAATGGTCACAACCCGCCGTAGCATCAATGATTTGATCAATATGAGGGAGGGCAAAGGGATCTACAGGGCAAGCTTTGTTCAAGTCTGTGTAATCTATACACATACGCCAAGTGTCGTTTTTCTTAAGAACTAGCACCGGATTAGCCAACCACTCTGGGTGAAAGACCTCCACGATAAACCCTGCGGCCAACAACCGAGCTACCTCTTCCCCAATAGCCTTGCATCTTTCTTCATTGAAGCGGCGGAGAAACTGCCAGACTGGTTTAAACTTAGGATCAATGTTAAGTGTGTGCTCAGCGAGTTCCCTTGGCACACCTGGCATGTCAGAAGGTTTCCATGCAAAGATGTCCCGGTTCTCACTGATAAACTCGATGAGCGCGCTTTCCTATTTGGGATCCACGTTAGCGCTGATGCTGAACTGCTTGGATGAATCACCAGGAACAAAATCAACCATCTTGGTATCGGTGGCTGATTTAAATTTCAATGCCGGATCATGGTCCATAGTCGTCTTTTTCAAAGAAGTCATATCTGCTGGATCAACTTTGTCTTTATAAAACTTCAGCTCCTCTGTGGCACAAACCGACTCAGCATAAACCGCATCACCTTCCTCACATTCCAAAGCTATCTTCCTGCTCCCGTGTACTGTGATGGTCCCCTTATGACCTGGCATTTTAAGTTGTAGATAAACATAGCACGACCTCGCCATGAACTTAGCATAAGCCGGTCGCCCAAACAAAGCATGATACATACTTTTGATTTTTACCACCTCAAAGGTCAATGTTTCTGACCTTGAGTCATGATATCTCCAAAAGCCACCTCTAAGGCTATCTTGCCCACCGGATATGCAGACTTACCAGGCACCACACCATGGAAAACGGTATTTGACGGTTTAAGATTCTTATCTGTCAACCCCATACGACGGAAGGTATCATAATATAGAATGTTGATACTACTTCCCCCATCCATGAGTACCTTGGTGAACTTATATCCCCCAACTTGAGGGGCCACCACTAAGGCCAGATGACCCGGATTGTCAACCCAGGGCGGGTGATCCTCTCTGCTCGACAAAATGGGTTGCTCAGACCAGCGCAAATACTGAGGCACCGCCGGTTCAACAGAGTTCACTGCCCTCTTGTGAAGCTTCTGATCACACTTACACAAGATAGTAGAGAAGACATGATATTGCCCACTATTTAACTGCTTAGGATTGCTCTGATAACCCGACTGCTCCTGCCGCTGCTGGTTCCCCTGATGGTTGTAACCTCCCTGGTTGCCCTGGTTCCCTTGATTGCTGTGTCCGGTTTGATTGCCCTGAAATCCTGAACCGGAACTGCCGCCTCCGTAACCTGGCCCATGAATACCACCTCCTGAACTGCCGGGCGGGCCATTATCATATTGAAACATATTGGAGTTCTTGAAATCTCGCATGATATAACAATCCTTCCAAAGATGCGATGCTGGCTTCTCCTTTGATCCATGCTTTGGGCAAGGTTGATTTAGCAGCCGCTCCAAATTGGGGCCTGAACCTCCGCCCCTCTGGGGCTGCTTACCCTTACGGCGCTGACCATTCTCCTGAGCATTGGTGTTAGCTACAAAGTCCAAACTATTGTCGGCCTTGCGCTTACCATTGTTCCCATGGCTTGCCGGATTATGCTGTTGACCCTTGGTGTTGCCGTTCTTTTTCCCATTCCCCGGTTTGTCCTCCTCTAAGTCAGGGTCTTTGGTATTATCTGAATCGGCGTACTTAACCAAAGCGGCCATAAGCATTGACATATCATTACAATGACGTTTGAGCCTTCCTAACTTCTGTTTAAGCGACAGAAAACGGCAATTGCCCTCCAACATTAACACTGTGGTATCTGCATTGATACGATCTGATGAATGCAAAATAGCTGAGACCCGCTTTACCCAATGGGTCATGGACTCCCCATCCTCTTGGACACAAGCGGCCAGATCACAATTGACATGGGCTGATTACATGTATCTTTGAAGTTCTGGATAAACCGGTGCTTCAACTCGACCCATGATTCGATAGAGTTAGTTGGTAAGCTCTTCAACCAAGTACGAGCTGTTCCTTCCAACATCATGGTGAAGTATTTAGCACATACTGCTTCATCCACATCTAATATCTCCATTGCCATCTTGTAGCTCTCAACCCATGCCTCTGGCTGCAGATCGGCGGTGTAATTGGGTACCTTACGAGGGTCTTTGAAATCCTTGGGCAGCCGCACATTGCGCAAAGCGGGGGTGAGACATGGCACCCCTAAGGAGCTGAATACCACACCTGGCTCTACTGAAGCGGTAGGGTGAACCGGAGTAGGTTGACGGGCTCTGTGCAGAGCAGCTAACTCGGCCTCTCAACGTGCGCGACCATGATCCACCACATCCTGCGCATTAGCACCTCCCCCAGCGGGGTTGTGCCCTTGTGGCGAGTTACGTCGACGTGCACTGCTTGAAATGGCTGGTTCGTCCTCAACGTGCCTGCTGTAGCTCCGGCTTGGACGGGGGGGGGGGGGTGGAATGAATCCTCTCACGACTATGCAAATAAGCCTGCTGCTGGTTTAAGGCTGTTTGAAGGAGCTCTCTTGCCCGTCGTGCCTCAATCGCAACTGGTGATTCGCCGTCGGTTGGGAGTGCTGCCAATCATGAAGCGACAGCCACAATGTTGTCCAATGGGTTGGAGTAATGCCATGGGGGTGTTGGAACATACTGTGGCACAATGTTGTTCTGACAAGGTGGGTCCATCGTGTGCGGCTGAACCGGAGCTCCTGTCCCAGGAACCTCCGTCTGGTTTAATACTGGTTGGTTACTAGTTCCTGCTCCTGGCGTGTTGAAGAGATTTCTTGCCTCATAACTCGGCGGGAGATGCGATCGGTATCTTCTTCTCATGACTTCCTTTGAGGCATTCTAATCCAGCCTAAGCCGGTAGGCCTGAGCTTCCAACTCGGCCCATTCTGTAGCCATCCTAGCGTTCTCTGCCGCTAGGTCCGCTTTAGCCTGAGTTATCTGATCTTTCACCTTTGCGATCTCCATGTTGTGCTGATCCCGGGCTGCTGCGTCCACTTCCGCGGCCATCAATGTTGCCAAAGCATCGAACAAGTCAGACAGAACTTGAGCCAGAGGCGGCGCAGAGCCCCTGCCCTCGCCGGCGTGGCTGTTGCTGAACCGGAGAGCATTGCTGTGGCGGTTGATGAGCGGGGTGCTGATTGCGTACCGGCCATGAAGATAGCGGCCCTGCTTGGCAGATCAAGGGAGTCCGGAATACTGCTGCCCTCGGAACCTCCACTAATCTGGCCTTCCTGCAATTGATAGAGCGATTCGATCTCTCCAGAAGACTCGTTGTCGGAGCAGACAACGGTTTCTCCATCGGATGCCGGCCCGTCCTCATATTTTGCTCCATGGATGACAGCTACGAAAACATGCTTTGCCATGGGCTGAACCGGGGAGGGCTTGCACCCTGAGCCGTCTCGACCATGTCGGTGCAGGTGTCCGGCTCAGAGCTCGGTTCGCCAATCTTGCAGATGAAGACGTGAATTCCACCAAAGGGGACCCGGTACCCATATTCGATTGAATCGGCCTCGGGGACCCATCCTGCATTCTCGATGTAGAGCTTGCCGCGACGACTCTTCGTCATCCGTCCCACAACATATCCCTTGACTCCATCGAAGCTGCCCTTCAAGAACTTGAAACCATCGTGCGATATCCCCACGGTAGGTGCCAACTGTCGTGGGTTTGTCACGACAGATGTCCTCGTGAAAGGACTTAGTCGTGGAGCCATAGCTATGGGTTAGCTTAAAGGGGTTAAACCGGACAAGGGGGATGAGGGAGTCCTGTATTAGGGGGTGTTAGGATAGCCGGACTATAATTTCAGCCGGACTCCTGGACTATGAAGATACACGATTGAAGACTTCGTCCCGTGTCCGGATGGGACTTTCCTTGGCGTGGAAGGCAAGCTTGGCGATACGGATATGCAGATCTCCTACCATTGTAACTGACTTTGTGTAACCCTAACCCTCTCCGGTGTCTATATCAACCGGAGGGTTTTAGTCCGTAGGAAAACATACACAACAACAATCATACCATAGGTTAGCTCCTAGGGTTTAGACTCTCTGATCTCGTGGTAGATCTACTCTTGTACTACCCATATCATCAATATTAATCAAGCAGGACGTAGGGTTTTACCTCCATTGAGAGGGCCCGAACCTGGGTAAAACTTCGTGTCCCTTGCCTCCTGTTACCATCCGGCCTAGACGCACAACTCGGGACCCCCTACCCGAGATCCGCCAGTTTTGACACCAACATTGGTGCTTTCATTGAGAGTTCCTCTATGTCGTCGCCATCAGGAAGGATGCCTTGCCCCGTCTTTAAACACGACACCGTTGCTAAGGGAGCTTTGGCTGTCGGCCAAACCCTCCGGCTAGGTGGTTTTCTTATGACCACCTGTTCGGCTTCTGCGCCAATGATGACCTCTCGAGCCATCGAAAACAATCTTCATGTCAGCTTGGAACTTGCCGAGCAGTTAGATCCAATGGATCTCTCCTCAATAAACGAGCTCTTGGATCGCATCGCCGCCCTGGGAGTCGCTACGGATTACGACCAGATTGGGCCTAAACCCGATATGAGAGAGATTAACTCTCCCCAAGTCACCCATCATGTTTCCGTGGTAGAGGGACAGTGCGGCGACCCTTCATCTATCTTAAGGACTAGCTACGTCCGGATTCCCGATCCCTCCAAGCCGGATACCCGCGGAGGGGAGGACATCACTCAAGACCTGAACTTAGAGTCAGGCGACGGGCTGGATTCATTGGACAACATCCAGGAATCCAAATTTTCGAGTTTGGAAATTCCTCGGCCTCTGAGCCTCAGATGGGGTAGGGCTTCGGATTTAATTCCGCCCACCCACCCGAACATAAGCGATCTATCCCAAATTAGGCAAGAGCCCGATGAAACAGTACATCATTACTGGGCCAGATTCCTACTGGTTAAGAACAGGATAAAGGACTGCCGCGAGGAAGACGCAATCTCAATCTTTTGCAATAATTGCACGGACAAGGGAATCCTCAATGGCATAAGTCACCGTGATATTACACGCTTCGCTGACTTGGTGTGCATCGTATGAAAGTACTGTGCGATGGAAAGCGCCTGGAAAACCGAAATAAAATTTTGGGACGATCCGGCCCTGAATACAAACCCAGTCCGAAATAAAAGGGTGCATCATCGCCAGACACCCGGGTCAAACACCAAAAAGCAAAAACCCTCTACAGGGCACAGAACCGTACTGGAAGGATGGCTTAATGGACCCTGTAAAATTCATAGTACAAAGGACGCCACACCAACTCACAACCTTAGAGCATGTTGGATACTCCGGCAGGTGGCCAAAATTGGCGAAAATCTCCTAATTCCGGAAGCCAAAGAAAGCCAGCCCAGAGACACCAATACGGTATTAACAGTCTTCGAGACTTTCGCATCAAATAATATGCGAAAAAGGACACTCCGCAGCCTTGCCGAAGTCTACCAAGTAGCAACAATAAACCCATGGAGTGACACGGCTATTACCTTTAACGCCAGTGATGAACCTAAATTCCGAACAGCCCGAGCACCAGCCGCATTGGTCCTCAGTCCAATAGTGGATGGCTTCCGTCTTACCAAGGTACTCATGGACGGCGGCAACAGATTGAACCTCATTTATGAGGAAACCCTTCAAAAATGGAAATAGACTGGAACCTCATTGAGCAAAGCAGCACAACCTTTAGAGGAATAATCCCTAGTCGGGAAGCGCGCTGTACAGGAAAAATCACACTAGATGTGGTGTTCGGCACGCCGGATAATTACAGGTCCAAAGAGATCACGTTCCATGTGGCTCCGTTCAGCAGCGGTTATCACGCTTTGCTAGGACGGGAAGCGTTTACAATCTTCCAAGCAATACCCCATTACGGGTACATGAAGCTCCAGATGCCCGGGCCTAACGGGATCATCACTCTCGCTAGTGATCCGGACATAGCACTCCGTGCCGAAAACAAGACAGCCGCACTGGCCCTCGAGGCACTATCCGAAGCCCTAGCGGCTGAGGAATTGACTGCGTTACGCTCTACGGTGAATAGGGATGATGTGGTACTCGACAAAAGATCCAAGTCCACCTCCTTTAAACCGGCGGACGAAATAGTCAAATTCCAAGTCCATCCAACGGACCCCAATAAAATAGCTTCCATCAGGGCACAGCTAAACCCTGATGTAGACGCCGCACTGCGAAAGTTCCTACGAGAGAACTGGGACATTTTCACCCGGCACCCTTCAGACATGCCAAGAATCCCACGCAAGCTGGCCGAGCACAGCTTAAATATCCAAACAGGATTCAAACCTGTCAAACAGGCTCTTCGGCATTTTTCCAAACCTAAGAGACAGGCCATGGGAGAGGAGCTAGCAAAGCTATTGGAGGCTGGATTCATCAGAGATATAAAACATCCGGACTGGCTAGCAAACCTAGTGATGGTACAAAAGAAGGACAAATCCTGGCGCGTGTGTGTTGATTTTAAAGACCTTAACAAGGCTTGCCCAAAGGATCCCTTCCCCCTCCCCTGCATCGATCAAATTATCGACGCTACCACAGGACACGATTCATTGTGTTTCCTCGATGCATATTCCGGCTACCATCAAATCAAGATGGCAGAACCAGACCAAGCCACAACGGCATTTATCACACCATACGACCCATTCTGCTTCAACACGATGCCCTTCGGGCTCAAAAACGCTGGCGCAACATATCAGCGCATGATTCAGACATGTCTGGCAAACCAGATCGGCAAAACAGTGGAGGCATATGTAGATGATGTGGTCGTCAAAACAAGACACGTCGAATCTTTAGTAGACGACTTGAGGCTCACATTTGATAACCTCCGAACATACGACATCAAGCTCAACCCAGAAAAATGTGTTTTCGGCGTTCCAGCCGGAAAGCTCTTTAGCTTCATTGTATCCGGTAGAGGAATTGAAGCAAATCCAGCCAAGATCCGAGCTCTGTCGCAAATGGATATCCCAAAGGACCTCAAACAAATAGAAAAGTTAACTGGATGCGTGGCGGCTCAAAGCCGCTTTATCTCCCGCTTGGGAGAAAAGGCCCTACCCATTTACCGCCTCCTTCGGCGCACCGAACACTTCGAATGGACGGATGCAGCCATGGCCGGACTCGACGAAATAAAAGCCATACTGGCAACAAACCCAGTCCTGGACGCGCCAAACATTGGCGAACCAATGCTATTATACATTGCAGCAACACATCAGGTTGTAAGCGCAGTGCTCGTCGTCGAACAAGAAGCGGACGGACACAAATCCCCCCTTCAAAAGCCGGTCTATTATGTGTCCACTGTCCTCACTCCCTACAAATCACGGTACCCGCATTATCAAAAGATTGCGTACGCGGTATTCATGGCATCCCGGAAGCTACGACACTACTTTCAAGAGTGTTCAATAACAGTAGCCTCGGAAGTACCACTTAACGATATTATAAACAACCGTGACGCAACGGGCCAGATTGCAAAATGGGCCATTGAGCTCCTCCCATTCGACATAACTTATAAGCCACAACGAGCCATCAAGTCGCAAGTCTTGGCCGACTTCGTCGCAGAATGGACGGAGGCCGAACTCCCTAAAGAGTACGGCACATATTCAAATTGGATCATGCATTTCGACGGCTCCAAGATGTTGGCCGGACTGGGGGCTGCCATCATTCTGACGTCCCCCATAGGAGACACAGTTCAATACGTACTCCAGATTATGTACACGGACTCCAACAATGCAGCCGAATATGAGGCCCTTTTACACGGTCTCCGGATGGCAGTATCCATGGGCATTCAACGCCTAGAGGTGCGCGGGGACTCGAACCTCGCAATATCCCAAATAAATGGAGACTTCGATGCCAAGGATCCAAAAATGGCAGCTTACCGCAACGCCGTCCTAAAAATGTCAGCTCGGTTCGAGGGGCTTGAATTTCACCATATAGCCCGGGAAAATAATCAGGCGGCAGATGTCCTTGCACGCATCAGCGCAAAACGCGATGTAGTCCCCCCCAACATCTTTTTGGAAAGGCTGTTCAAGCCATTTGTAGTATGGGAAGGGGAGCCGAACAATAACAACTCAGACCCAACCGCAGTGCCCGACACCAAACATTCTGACACAATCGGAGGCTCTGCCAATGAAATAACACCTTCAGCCCACGTAATAATGGTCATCATCGCCCCGTGGACAGAACCATTCCTCGCCTACCTTACTAGGCGGGAACTCCCCGAGGACCAAAATGAGGCACGCTGCATAGTGCGGCGATCCAAAGCCTACAGAATCCACGAGGGAGAGCTTTATAAGAAAAGCACTACCGGAGTCCTTCAAAGGTGCATCTTCGAAGAGGAGGGGCGGAACCTCCTGGCTGAAATTCATGCCGGACTCGGCGGTTATCATGCTGCAGCTCGGTCCCTTGTAAGCAAGGCCTTCCGTACAGGCTTTTATTGGCCGACGGCCCGGGCAGACGCTCAAGACTTAGTCCAACGATGCACCGGTTGCCAGCTCTTTGCAAACCAAAGCCATATGCCACCCACCGCCCTCCAAACTATCCCCATTACTTGGCCCTTCGCGGTCTAGGGGCTTGACATGGTTGGACCCCTTAAAGGCGGAACCCACAAGCAAAAATACTTACTGGTCATGGTGGATAAGTTCACCAAATGGATAGAAGCCAAGCCTGTTAAGACGGCCGAATCCGGACCGGTGATGGACTTTATATCCGGGTTGTACATCGTTACAGCGTCCCCCACAACATCATCACTGATAACGGCACGAACTTCACGGCCGACGAGGTAAAACTCTGGTGCAAAAACATGGGCATCAAGCTCGATTATGCTTCCGTCTATCACCCACAAACTAACGGCCAGGTCGAACGTGCAAATGGTCTTATCATGAGCGGCATCAAACCCAGATTAGTGCGGTCCCTCAAGGAATCTAACACACACTAGGTAGAGGAGCTCGACTCCGTACTCTGGGGGCTGCGGACCACGCCGAATCGCACCACCGAATACACACCATTCTTTATGGTGTACGACGCAGAGGCAGTTTTTCCTTGCGACATAATTCATGACTCACCTCGAGTGCGCATGTACGAAGAAAGAGAAGACGAGCTCGATCGGCAGGACAGTTTGGACGCATTGGAGGAGGAGCGCGACGTGGCAAAAGCCCGTTCCACATTCTATCAACAGCAGGCTCGAATATACCAGAGCAGAGAAGTACGGGCCAAAAATTACAACATTGGCGAATTAGTTCTACGCCTGCCGGACAAGAAAAAGGACAAACTCAAGCCCAAGTGGGAAGGTCCCTTGATAATTGACCAAGTCCTGACTGGTGGAGCGTACTGCCTGCGAGATGCATTGGACAACCGACTCGAGCCGAACCCATGGAACGCAGCCCGTCTGCGAAGATTCTATGCCTAGAGCCGGACTCCGTGTTTGTCTCCTTCCTCTGTCCACTTTTTATATATATTGTCTGTCTTACATTTCTCCCCTTCATCCCTTCCTTTCTCTTATAACCTTTAAAGGCTCATCAAATGACGTGCTATTCGCACTCATTAAACCTGTGGGCTTCTTTTAACAGAAGCTTATTTATACGGGCTTCATGCCCAACACATGTGTCACACTTCCGCATGTACCTTTTATTCACCATTATATGCATCGATATGACTTAAGTTTTGGCCAAGCTGGGTTTCCTGGCTCCTGTGCTTACCCCTACGTTCCCGATTGTTCGGCTAGGTGGTAAAGGGAGCACCTCTGCGATTGTTACTGCCGGGTCAGCCGGACGTGTAACTCAGACTGGGTGAAGCCGAAAGCTAGCGTTCTTAAGGGAATATTCGGTCGATGAACTAAAGATGATCCTTTTTATTATTTATCTATATGCCCCTAGATGTTTTTCCTGTGTTTCTTTTCGTAGCATAGACATGCACTTTAGGGCATGCCTCCCAGGGAAAGGAACCCCTAATAGAACTATTCTCCCTGGAAGATGTTTCTTACTAACCATGTAATATAACATAACTAGTCGGACACTTGTCTGTTCACGCACTAATGACCCCTACGCCTGGTCTCCATGGATTCCCCGGTTCCTATATAACCGCATGGGAATTCGGACACACTCCGGACCGTCAGGTCCCGAGGCTGAAGCGAAAAGGTCGGCCCTGACAAATGATCTACAATCCAGCTAGAAGGCATTATAAATGTCAATTAAATTACATAGTCATTTTGACTGCTTGTATTCCTCTTCAATACCATCTAACAGGCTGTCTAATTTATAGTCCTGCTGGGAATACTTTGCGGCCAACTCTACTTGGCCGTATACTAAGCTTACAGGGATCTCCTTCCCATCGGGCCCTACAGGACCGACCTCGGCCATGTGGTTGGGGTCAGCCTTTGTGTACTGCGTCTTCACCATGGCCCAGGCCTCCCTAGCGCCTTGACGGCAGGCCGATATCTTCCACAATCGGAAGCGCCGCCGTGCTCCCTTTAGCTTCTCCGCAAGCTCTCCAAGACCTTCGGGCATGGAGATGGATGGCCACAGGGCCTGGGCGACGCCTTGCATCGCCTGCCGAACTCGATCGAGCAATTGCGAGAGCTCGGGAAGAAGGTCACCCGTAGAACCGGGCATCTCCTCTGCAGGACGACTTGTTAGCACACCTACAGACATTGCTCTATTAGTCGACTTCCCCATCGAACTTTCTTTCAAAGGTTCGTTCAAGCACTTACTAAATATGCCGTGCCGAAGCCGCTGATCCTCCTTAACGGAGTCTGACAGCTGGGCACGAACATCTTTCAGCTCGACGCCCAGCTTGGTGTTGGCATCTTGGAGATCGTTCTTCTCCCGCCTCACCTTTGTCAGCACCTTCTCACCAGCATTTAACTGGCGTAGGAGGTGTTGCCTTTCCGGATTCAATCCGGCACCATCTGCAATTTCATTTGTCAGATTCGCACCCATGCTGTGCTTCGCAAAATACTTATCTTTCGAAGTGTATATTACCAGAGGGGGTCTCCTTGGGCTCCCCTGCCGCGGCTAGTGCGGCCTCAAGTTGGGCTTTGCACTCTTCCAGCTCCTTGGACAGTAAGGAATTCTTTTCTGTAAGAATCTGCATAACAAATGATCCTTAAATCAGTTATTCTAACTGTTTCAAGTCTCGGGGGCTACTGGTATATATATATAATTACCAAAATTTTCTCACTCGTATGTCTTTTACATATTGCTTCGTGGCTCTGGCTAGACCATTTTGAGCGGCACAGATGTACGCATCTCCCGAATTGAAGGCATCTAACACCCCTTGGGAGAAACAAGCGTCGCGAAGGATTATCCGGCGACGCCTGTGGTTCATGGCACTCTCCACCTCAGAGTTGGTGGCAGACAACCCGTCCACATCCTCTATCGGAGGAGCGTCTGGCGCGCGCCTTGTGTTCACCTCCGCCTCCGGACCAGGCTTTGGAGCCTGGCTGGTGGAGGCGCGATTGGCAGCCTCTCCGGATATAGTCCGGCGAGGTCTCTTTGTCCTGAAGAGAGCACGAGTGTCAATGTGCCTCGAAGGTATAACACCTGGGATAAGGGGGCACGCCATACCTTCGCGCTGACGCCTCGGTCCGGACTGCACTTCTTTTCTGCCCACGAGGCCCTGCGGCCCCTCGTTGGCTTGTTGCCGCAGGTTCGGCCTTCCGCCTCAAAAACCTCCCCTGCAAAGTTTGGTTGTAATCAGGAAACTGAAAACACGAGAGGGCGGACACCTATTCAGGGTACTGGGACTTCGATCTCAGTTACCTGGGAGGCCGGGATTAGCCCTGGGTAATCGGCCATAATGGCCACCAAGGCGTTGTCCTTGCTCAATTGATGGAACACTCCATTAATCAACTCCATAGATATGTCCGGATCCTCTTGAGAGGCCGGGTCGAGGGACCGTCCTGGGTCCTCGGGTTGTGGAGGAGGGCTGCTTATTTCCTTAACAGCCTGGCGCAGTTCCTGCATTGAAGTTGTTAGACTGAATATTTAACAATGGGAATACAAAACGGATGGGCAAGTAAATGCGACCGCTTACCCAGCTTGGGGGATTGTGCATAGAGAATCCACCCCGTGGGTTGACGCGGAGAAATTCCTCCTCTTCTCCCTTATACAAAGTGACAAGATCTTTAGTAGAGCGGCAGCTGAATCCGGCCCCTTACAGCCGTAGCGGGTGGCGTCGTCCTCCCCGTTGAAGTCCCACATGGGGTGGCTTCTGTACTGAAGCGGTTGCACCCCCCGCATGATGCATTCGGCCATAACCCATGGTCAGTCTGGAATGGGCTAACAATCTTATTCGGCCCATCAGGTAAATGATGTCCCTGTCACTTTCCCTCTGAGGGCTCCGTGGACGCCAGCTTAGGCGCTTCTTTAAGGGAGCACTGTCGAACTCAGGTAGGCCAATCTGAATAGGATCCGGCAGCGGGACATCTTCTATATAAAACCATTCTGAAGGCCAGTCTTCGGATGCCTTCTTTGGGGTTCCGGATAGATATCCGGTCCCGGCGATGCCCCACACTTCGGCTCCGCCCACTTGATACATTGACCCCTCCTTAGAGCGGGGCACAAGGCAGAATAACCTTTTCCATAGCCCGAAATGAGCCTCGATACCCAAAAACAGCTCACAGAGGGCTACGAAGCCCGGGATATGCAATACGGAGGCAGACGTGAGATTGTGTAGCTGGAGGCCATAGAACTCCAGGAGCCCCCGAAGAAATGGATGGATTGGAAATCTGAGCCCCCTTATTAAATAAGGGACGAGGCACACCCGCTCTCCTTTGGAGGGATTGGGGGCACTCTCTGCTTGCTCTCTGCCATTATAGATGGCAAGGCCGGCTCGAACCAGGACCATGTAGGCCGGGCGGAGAAATCCCTTGGTCTGGAGCGTCACTAGCTCGCTATGCGGGATGGAGCATCTCTCCCAATATCCAGGCTGAGGGCTTCAAGGGCGAAAGGAGGAGTTGCGATGGCTGGCCATGGTGGAATGGACCTTTGTCGGATGCGCTCTGATGAACACTCGCGAAGGGGGGAAGATGTGGTTTGGATCTAAATCCTCGTCCCCTTAAATAGGGAAGCTCATTTACGTGACTAGGGGTGTGAATGTAAAAACACTCATACTTTTCATATTCGTTTGACATGTGGGAAACGACCATTATTGGGCGTAGAAGCCAAGGAGCACAACATCTACAAGAAACCGGACTTTATTCAACAGGTACACGGAATTTGGAGGAGAATCCGCCTTGCAATGCCAAAGACAATCTGCGCGCCGGACTCATCGTCATTGAAGCCTGGTTCGGGGGCTACTGAGGGAGTCCTGGATTAGGGGGTGTTCGGATAGCCGGACTATACCTTCAGCCGGACTCCTGGACTATGAAGATACAAGATTGAAGACTTCGTCCCGTGTCCGGAAGGGACTTTCCTTGGCGTGGAAGGCAAGCTTGGCGATACGGATATGCAGATCTCCTACCATTGTAACCGACTTTGTGTAACCCTAACCCTCTCCGGTGTCTATATAAACCGGAGGGTTTTAGTCCGTAGGACAACATACACAACAATAATCATACCATAGGCTAGCTCCTAGGGTTTAGCCTCTCCGATCTCGTGGTAGATCTACTCTTGTACTACCCATATCATCAATATTAATCAAGCAGGACGTAGGGTTTTACGTCCATCGAGAGGGCCCGAACCTAGGTAAAACTTCATGTCCCTTGCCTCCTGTTACCATCAGGCCTAGACGCACAGTGCGGGACCCCCTACCCGAGATCCGCCGGTTTTGACACTGACAGGGGACATGAGGGTTTTTATACTAGTTTGGCCCCTTCGATGAAGGTAAAAGCCTACGTCTAGATGTGATTGGTATTGCTAGGGTTTCGAAGACCAGGGAGCAATCCGCTTTTCCTGGCTCTCGAGTTGTTGTCTGTCGTCCCCAAACCGATGTTGGGTCGTCCCTTTATATACTCAGGTTGACGCCCGTCGGTTTGCAGAGTCCCGAGGCCGGATCATAAACGTGTCCAGCTCGGTCTCTATCCTTTATACCTTACAATACAAGTTTACATACTAATGTCGATTTACTTCCACAGGCCTTAAACCGGCTCTGGGCCTTGGGCCTTGATAAAGCATCACCGTCCTTCTCTTCATGGGCTTCAGGTACAGTGAACCATTAAGGGGTTAACCCGGCCTCTCCTGGCCGGTTTACACCCAGTAGTAATATCCCCAATATCAGCCCTCACAACACTCATGACCCGCTTTTGCGCGAGTGAGGACAGCTGGCTGGCTCGTAGGAACAACACATCAAGGAATCCGGATACCTCGGATACCAAAGATGTTAAGGGTAGGCAACATCATAACAGACTGAAGCACCGCAATAACAACGATAACACCGAAGACTCGGCAGTAAATGCCGGATTCAGAGGCTCTAGATCCGGTCAGCGGAAAAAGCCATTTAAAAGAAATACTCCAGCTCCGTCCAGTCTGGATCGCATACTGGATCGCTCGTGTCAAATCCACGGCACCCCTGACAAGCCAGCCAATCACACCAACAGAGAATGTTGGGTGTTCAAGCAGGACGGCAAGTTAAATGCTGAAAACAAGGACAAGGGGCTGCATAGCGATGACGAGGAGGAGCCCCGGCTGCCAAACCTAGGAGGAAAGAAGGGGTCCCCCCCCAAGTAAAGACAGTGAACATGATATACGCAACTCAAATTCCCAAGAGGAAGCGGAAGCATGCACTAAGGGACGTCTACACGATGGAGCCCGTCGCCCCGAAGTTCAACCCATGGTCCGCTTGTCCGATCACCTTCGATCGTAGGGACCACCCCACTAGCATCCGTCACGTCGGATCCGCCGCACTGGTCCTAGACCCCATCATTGATGGATTTGACCTCACTCGAGTCCTTATGGACGGCGGCAGCAGCCTGAATCTACTTTATCAGGATACAGTGCGAAAAATGGGTATCGATCCCTAGAGGATCAAACCCAGCAAAACCACCTTTAAAGGGGTCATCCCAGGTGTAGAGGACCATTGCATAGGCTCAATCACACTGGGAGTGGTCTTCGGATCACCGGATAACTTCCGAAGCGAAGAATTAATCTTCGACATCGTCCCATTCCGCAGTGGCTATCATGCACTGCTCGGACGGACAGCATTTGCAAAATTCAATGCAGTACCGCATTATGCATACCTCAATCTCAAGATGTCAGGACCCCGCAGGGTCATAAGAGTAAATGGCTATCACATCCTTGCTTTTAGTCATGCATTAGGATTGGATGAACATGTGCATCATGTTTAAATTTCTTTTAAACTTGAAATGGGGCCTAATCAACCCCAACACCACCCTGAAAATGCTAATTTCGAACAATTGGAATTTCAATGAACCCAAAATGCCCTTCATAAAAGCCCACCATTTTTGGTCTTGACTAAAACCTCTCCCAAAAATGGTCTTGCAATTTATGGAGCCATTCTGGATTTTTGAACAAGCCATAAATATTTGAATTTGGGCATTTTAAATGCTATAAATATTTTAAAGTGCTCAAATAATCTTGGAAGCATTTTTAGGCAGTTGAGAATATTCCCAAATGTGCCTCTGAATATTTCTAGAGTTTTTGGAAATGAAATAGTATTTATTCTATTTCAATACACATAGCAGGAAATAAATAAAAGCAAAACAGAAAAGAGAGAGAGAGTTAGAACTTACCTGGAAGCCCACTAGCCGGCCCACCTAGCTGGCCCGGCCCGGCAGCCGCTCCACGCAGCTGCTTCGCCTAGCCAGCGAGGCGAGAAGGTGCTCGACGGCGAGCACATGAGCTTGCCACGCCACCTCTCTGCCTGCCTGCCGTCGCCCGCGCCAGCGTGATGCCTCGAAACGCCTCTGCGGCGCCACCCCGACCCCCTGAACACCTCATTCCTCCCCCTGCTCTCTTCCTCGCTCCCCGAAGCCATGGCCGACGCTGCCGCAGCCACACCACCATAGTTCTCACGTCCACCGTCATCTTCGCACCTCCCCGCCGTGTCGTGAAGCTCCGCCACTCCCTCCTCGACCGTCCCATCGAGCCACGCCCCGCCGGAGGCCCCCGAGCGTCTTCACCGAGCTCGTCTTCAACCTCCTGCCGGCCAGATCGCCTCCGCCGCCCCGCTTGCTCCGGCTCATCTCCGACCTCGCCGTCAACTCCATCGCAACCACCGTGAGCTTAGCCACCTCCCTATCCTCTCCGCTCTCCTTTTTGTGCACCACAGCGAGCACATGGAGTTCGCCCGCACGCGCCGCCGCGGAGCTTGTCGTCGACGAGGCTCCGTCCATGCCACGACCACGCCACTTAGTCCACTAACTTCACCACATCCCCAGGAGCACAACGCACCATGCCCGTGCCTCACCTTGCCTCCTAGCGACGGGTCCGAGCTCACCCGAGCTCCGGCCGCCGCCAAACTCGTCGCCGGCGACGTTTCCGGCCACCCTAGCTCCACCCATTGCCACCAAACGCCGCGGGTTGCCCCAGCTACTCGTAGGACCAAATCGCAGTCGATTTGGTCGACTGTGGGCAAAACCCGAGCCCCTCCGCCGCGTCTGTCGTCGTCGGCGTTAATCCACCGGCGAGTTGACCATGTTTTGACCCGTGGACTGACGTGTGGGCCCAAGTTGACTTCCCCCCTGAGCCTATGACAGGTGGGGCCGACCTGTTAATTAGTTTAGGATTAATGCTAACTAATTATAATTAGTTTAGGTCACTGACATGTGGGCCCAGGCCCCACTGACAGTTAGTTAGTATTAACTTAATCCTGTTAGTTAGCTGAGACACTGACAGACAGGGCCCACCAGTCAGGTTTGACTGGCCCTGGCGCCTTTGACTCCCTGACGTCACAATGACGTAGTGCTGACGCAATTATTCATTTTCTGGATTTATTTTTGTATAGGAAATTCCAGTAAATATCCAAAACTTCTAAAAATCATAGAAATTAATCTGTAACTCCAAATCAAAAGATTTATATATGAATTTTGATTAGAAAAATTCAATCTATCCATTGGTAATGGTTTCATGCATGACAAAACAAGATAACCTTGCTGTTTAAGCAAAATAAGATAATGCAATATTATGGCTATGTTAAGTGAACTAACATTTGAATCTTTGATTCAAACGGGTTCATTCCCTTCTGTTTTAGCTTGCATTAGGCCAAGACACATTCATCTTGCCATGTCATAGCATGCATCATGTTGTTGCATATTGTCATGTGTTGATTATGTTCGGTGTGTCTTTCCTGGTAGGTTCTGCCTCCGAGGATAACCCCGAATATCCGTCTGAAGGGCAGTACCCTACTACCACTACATCAGGAAAGCAGCCCCATTGATCATATTGATACAATCCCATGTTCTCACCTCTGCTCTCATTTACTACATTAAGGCAACAACGTTTCAAACTGCTGTGTGCTACGGTAGTTGAACCCTTATCCTCTGCATGACCTGTCATTGCCACAGTAACTAGATGAAACCCACTAGCATGTGTAGGAGTTGATTGAGCCTTGTATGTGTTTCCTACCTTGCTATGCCTGCTATGCTTATAGTTGTGTCAGGTCTGGTTCATCTGGGTGATGGGCTAGAGTGAAATAATTATGTTGGTAATGTGAGGGATGTGTTGAACATGATTTGGTAAAGGTATCGATGAGAGGCCATGTAGGAGTACATGGTGGGTTGTTTCATTGAGGTCGTCCCTAAGAACTGAGATCTGTATGTGTGATTTTAAGAATCAACTACTACCATGCATTGGGATCCTTAATTGACCCTCTCGGCTTCTTAATCACCCTAGTACTCTGTCCAGGAGTTGCAATTAGTTTCTGGTGTTTGTAGGTTATGTGTTGGCGGCCATGCGTAGCGCTGACCCTAGGGTTGGGCTATGTTGTGGTAGATACACCATGGCACGATGTACCGAGTCACCCATTTGGGGCCGTATGTGGAAACCTCGGCCGGACTCCCTGCGGATGGAACCTGGATAGGCGATAAACCTGGACTAGAGACTTGAGTGTTTAGGTAGGCCATGGCCGACACCCTCGTTGGGATTCCGCTTGAAGGTTGCCGAGTACATGTCGTGTAAACGGCGGTAAGTGGTGAGAGCATGTATGAAGAAGTACACCCCTGCAGGGTTAACATCATCTATTCGAATAGCCGCATCCGCGGTAAAGGACTACTTGGTTGCCTATACAGTTCATAGACAAGTTAATGGATACTACTAGAAGACTCAAGATAAGTGTGAGTACCGAGGATGGCTCTCTCGTAGGATGACAAGGGAGGATCCCCGGTGGAGTATTGTGTTGGTGATTAGTGGACTCATGTGCGAAAACTATTTTACTAGTGGTGTCCCGTAGGATAGCTTAGCCAAGAGTCAAAGCTGGCTTGCTGCAATAACTCCACCACCTTCTTGAGAATGAGCATGTATAGTAGGTTCTGATGTAAGACTTGTTGAGTACCTTTGTACTCATGTTTGTTTAATTACTATTTTCAGACGACAGCACCGCCCCCTCCGATGGGTTTTATGTAGATCTCGACATCGATGAGTGACTTGCCACCCAGGTGGTGATCCTGGCCATGGAGGGCCCTATGTAGATAGACAGGCTTCGACAAGCCTTCTTTCTTTCTAGTGTCTGTACTCAGACTATTTGCTTCCGCATGTGCTTGTATGCTTGTATGACTTGAGTGTCGGTTCATGTGACCCCTACCTATATGAACATGTTATGTATGGCTCTCTGGAGCCTTTAAATAAAGTACTTGAGTTGTAGAGTTTTGTTGTGATGCCATGTTGTATTTACACATATCGAGCCATAGTATGATTGAAATGCTTGGTATGTGTGGGATCCGACAATCTAGTTGTTTATCCTTGGCAGCCTTTCTGATGGGGAAATGTAGTCTAGTGTTCCTCGAGCCATAGTAGTCCGCTACAGCCCGGTTCACCGGAGTCCTGCTAGCCCAACACTAGTGCATAGGACACTTGACTGGCCGACATGTGTTTCACTTCGTTCCTATGTCTGTCCCTTCGGGGAAATGTCACGCGGTGACATCCGAAGTCCTGCCTAGCCTGCTACAGCCCGAGTTACCCGTAGTCCTGTTAGCCCAGTGCTACAGCACGGATTCACCCGCTGATGACCGACATGCTCGATGTGATTCACGTATGCCTGTCTCCATAGGTCTGTGCCGCTTTGGGTTCACGACTAGCCATGTCGGCCCGGGTTCTCTATCATATGGATGCTAGTGACACTATCATATGCGTGATCCAAAAGGCGCAAACGGTCCCGGGCCATGGTAAGGCGACACCCGTGGGGATACCGTGCGTGAGGCCGCAATGTGATATGAAGTGCTACCGGCTAGATCGATGTGACTTGGAATTGGGGTCCTGACAGCGTTGGCATCAGAGCCGGACTGCCTGTAGGTTTGTTGAGCCAAACTGGTCGATGTCGAGTCTAGAAATGCTTTAGCTATATGTAGGGGAATTGATTGTGGGAGGGGACGTAAGGCTCTTTTACTCCTTTACCTTATGCCCTTTGATCTGAGTCATTCTCTTCTCATTCAACATGGGTTAAGGACTAGGCTCTCTTCTTCTATCAGGTTCATGTGTTACTAATCCATAGTAGCTTATAGGATTGTTGTTACAAGCCTCAGTGCAGTTTCTACTACTTTTAGTATGTTGCCAGTTGAATCAGAACCACGATATGATGTTGTTGAGTGGTATTGCAAACTGTTGTGGTTGTCTCAAATCTTTTTCTGAGCATTTACAGCTGTTATGCTGTCCAATTTTCCCTAGAAATTCTAATGTCTTTGCATTGTGGTTGTGCTTTCAGATGGCCACTCGTGCTCAAAACCAAGTGGTTCTCCTGACCCGGTGCCTCGATGTGCCAGGTCATACTGCTATGTTAGTCTGGGTAATGATCGAGACGGGTTACCGTTGGTATCCCATATACACTGTCGAAGAGCAATTCCGAGACTTTAATCAAAGCCAATATTTCTGCACCATCAAGATATTTCCTTCTTATCCTTGATCTACCGAGCCCCTCCACTGTTCCTATGGACTCGGGGTTACTGTTGAGATGGCTGTGTAGGATGCTGCCTATTCCATAATGACCATCATGCGAGTCCGGACTGGCCTGCTTCGGAACACCGACTTCCGTTATATGCCAGCTTCACTCTCGGGAGGGCAAGGGTATCTCCAGGCTATCTATGATGACTCCACACGTGAGGACTCACTAACTCGCACCACTGCCGAGATGCTTGAGGATAAGGACCGAGAGAATCGGGCCTTGAGACTGGAGCTTTTCAACACCCGTGCTGATCATTGGGCCACTTTGACTTGGTTTGCACCTGCTGTGCAAGATGGATGTATGGATACGAGGGATCTGTATCCTGTGAGATCTGCTCTGCCATACATGGTGGATTGGCGTGATGTGGGAGGCATCACCCCACCCCGTGGTCCCCGCAGGCCACCGTTTGTTGGTCCAAGACCTCATCCTAGCCCCTTTGGTCCACAAGCTCCTCAGGACCGTCTGTTCCCGGAGGATCACGTCGAACTTCCAGGCTATGGAGGTGACTTCTATGAGGACCACTACAGAGCTGTCTGAGTTAGTAGTAGTATCACTAGTATTGTAATAGTTGTATCTTCACTGTCCTGCGTGACTTGTGGAATATGACTTAGCATGTAATCAATTCCGGAGGTGTAGACAAATAATGTATAGGAGCTTGGAATGCCTCCGATGAGATGTAACGTCTTTCATCATAGTTGTACTAAACTATGTATGGTGTGTATGACCGTTGGTATATATATGGCAGTTCTATATTACCATGACATACGGATGAACATCTCTGCATTCCGTGTTATCCATTACATTCTGCACTTCCTTGCTAAGTTGTGCCATCCTTATCTAAACGGTTGTCTCGTTTTCTCCTAGGATGGTCAACACTCGCAGCAACCCTGCTGCCCCGGAGCAGGGGGAAGCTAGTGCAGAGGTAGGGGTGAAAATCTGCCTCACCCGCCTTCTCTGGCTGAAGTGATGCTGGAGGCGGAAAGAAACAAGCGTGAGACTAACCGCTTGCTGGAGCGGATTGAGCAGAACACTGCACGCCATCAGCAAAATGACTTGGTGTCAATCAATGACTTCATAAAGTTGTACCCACCAAAGTTTAACCATTCCGTCGAGCCCCTCAACGCGGATGACTGGCTTCGCAGCATCACCCACAAGCTACATTCTGCCAACGTAGCCGAAGCTGATAAGGTTACTTATGCTGCCTATCACCTCGAAGGCCCTGCTAGTCTTTGGTGGGAAAATTTTGAAGCTATGCGCCCGGTAGGCCAAATCACTACTTGGGCTGAATTCAGTGAGGCTTTCCGTGAGCATCACATCCCGGAAGGTCTCATAGATCGCAAGAGGGAAGAGTTCTACAATTTCACCCAAGGAAGACTGACTGTGGATGCATATAGTCGTGAATTTGGGAATCTGGCACGATATGCTCCTGAAGAAGTATTACCGATGCTAAGAAGCAGGCAAGGTTCCGCAAGGACTTTGTCTGCACGAGTGCACCTCCTTTCAGAAGTTGGTCAATAAAGCCATCAGTGCTGAGACATGGCAGTCTGATTATGACGCTTCACGCAAGCACTCCCATGACTTTGGCTCTTCATCCGGCTCTGGATCTCAGAAGCACCGGGTGTGGATTCCAAGCACGGCACTGCCACCCAGGTTCATTCCAAGGCCATCCTTTGAGGCGCCTCGTCCCAACCAGCAGTTTGCACCATCCAAGCCCTATGGTGGCCCCGCTGCTAATGCTACTCCACGCCCCAATGTTCTGACATGTTTCAAGGGTGGAGAGCCGGGTCACTATAGTCGAGAGTGTCCCTAGAATAACAACCCCAATCAGTCTGGAAGTCCGTTGGTCGTGGTAAGCCAGCGGGAAAGGCATTCTACGCCAAGCCGGTCACCACTGCACGTGGCCATGTCAACTATGTCTCACCCGAGGAGGCTCATGAGGATCCTAGCATCGTCCTTGGTACGCTCCTTGTTAATTGCCATCCGGCATCTGTTCTTTTTGATACTGGAGCATCTCATTCATTCATATCCGAGAACTATGCTCGATTGCATAACATGACATTCTGTGACATGCCCACTTCCATGGTAATTCAAACTCCGGGTTCCAAATGGCAAACTTCTAGAGTAAGCCATGGGAACGAAATTCTTGTTGATAGACTTGTATTCCTTGCATCCTTAATAGCTCTCAAGTCCTCGAACATTAACATCATCTTGGGTATGGACTGGATGTTAGCTCATTACGCTAAGATTGATTGTGCCACTAGAACCGTTCAACTTACTCACCCATCGGGCAAGACAGTCAATGTCTTAACTCGAGTGGCCAAGCGCCAGCTTTACTCCCTCAATGTCAACCCCCTTCCAGACCTTGCAGATATTCCGGTAGTCCGGGACTTTCCGGATGTCTTTCCAGAAGAACTGCCAGGTGTTCCACCTGACAGGGATGTCGAGTTTGTGATAGACCTTGTTCCAGGAACCGTTCCAATTTCTAGAAGATCCTATAAGATGGCACCCTTAGAACTAGCCGAGCTTAAGAACCAACTCAATGAGTCCTTGAAAAAGGGTTTCATCCGTCCTAGTTCCTCTCCTTGGGCTTGCCCCGTCCTCTTCATCAAAAAGAGGGATGGAACGGATCGGATGGTTGTAGATTACCGACCTGTCAACTTGGTCACTATCAAGAACAAGTATCCGCTTCCCAGGATCAACGATCTGTATGACCAGCTCGCTGGATCCTCAGTCTTTTCCAAGATGGATTTGAGGTTGGGCTACCATCCAATCAAAATCATAAACGGGGACATTCCCATAACGGCCTTTGTTACTCAGTATGGCCAATACGAGTACACCGTTATGTCCTTCGGTTTAACCAATGCACCAGCCACCTTCTCTCGGTTAATGAACTCGGTCTTCATGGAGTATTTGGATAAATTCGTCGTAGTATACCTCGATGACATACTCATCTACTCCATGAATGAAGAGGAACATGCCGAACATCTAAGGCTGGTATTGACGAAACTTCGAGAGCATCGCTTTTATGCCAAATTCTCCAAGTGTGAATTTTGGTTGCCAGAAGTGACCTATCTAGGCCATGTAATATCTGGTAAGGGTATTGCTGTCAATCCTGAGCGAGTTCAAGCTGTCCTTGATTGGACTCCACCTGAGACGGTCAAGCAAGTTCAGAGCTTCCTTGGCTTAGCGAGCTATTGCCGCCGCTTCGTCGAGAATTTCTCCAAGGTTGCTAAACCTCTAACTGAACTCCTCAAGAAAGATAAAAAGTTTGAGTGGACCCCACAGTGCGAGTTCAGCTTTTAGGAACTGAAAAGACGCCTGACATCTGCTCTCGTACTAGTACCACCAGATTTCTCCAAGGACTTTATTATCTATTGCGACACCTCACGACAAGGACTAGGTTGCATACTCATGCAAGATCGTCAGGTAATTGCCTATGCTTCACGGCAATTACACCCACATGAGGAAAATTATCCCACACATGATCTAGAGCTTGCAGCTGTGGTCCATGCACTTAAAACTTGGCGACATTACCTCCTCAGTAATCGTTGCGAGATCTTGACCGATCACCAAAGTTTGAAATATATCTTCACCCAACCGGATTTGAATCTCAGGCAAAGACGTTGGGTCGAGTTGATCTCGGATTACGACTTAGGAATAACTTACACCCCGGGCAAAGCCAATGTCATGGCCGATGCGCTAAGTCGGAAATCTTATTGTAACAACCTGATGTTACAACAAAGTCAACCACTTCTCCATGAGGAATTTTGTAAGCTTAATCTTCACATTGTTCCTCAAGGTTTCCTATCCACCCTGGTGGAGAAGCCTAACCTTATGGATCAGATCATAACCGCCCAGCGGTATGATAAGGGCATATCCCGGATTAAGGAGAACATCGCTAGCGGAGTTGCTAAATGTTTTTCCGTGGATGAGCGAGGTGTTGTATTCTTCGAGAACCGCTTGGTGGTTCCCAAGAAACAACATTTACGCCAGTTGATTCTTAAGGAAGCTCATGAATCCCCTCTCACCATTCATCCCGGTAGTACCAAAATGTATGAAGACCTACGCCAGAGGTTTTGGTGGACTAGGATGAAGAGAGAAATTGCTCAATACATTGCTAGTTGCGACGTCTGTCATCGTGTTAAAGCCGAGCACCAACGGCCTGCTAGCACCCTTCAACTTTTGGCTATTCTTGAGTGGAAATGGGATAAAATCAGTATGGATTTCATTACTGGGTTTCCCAGGACCAAGAGAGGGAATAATGCCATCTTCGTCGTGATCGACCATCTTTCCAAAGTAGCCCATTTCCTACCTGTTTGTGAGAGTACGACCGCTAGCCAGCTAGCTGAATTATACATCTCCCGAATAGTGTCGCTTTATGGTGTCCCATTGGAAATTAACTCAGACCGTGGGAGTCTCTTCACCTCTCGATTTTGGGAAAGTTTCCAAAATGCTATGGGAACTCGTCTCTCTTTTAGCAGCGCCTTCCATCCTCAATCAAGTGGTCAAGTAGAGCGAGTCAATCAAATTTTGGAAGATATGCTCCGAGCTTCTGTCATCTCATTCGGAATGGGTTGGGAGAAATGCCTTCCATTCGCGGAGTTTGCTTATAACAATAGTTATCAAGCTAGCTTGGGCAAAGCTCCTTTCGAAGTTCTCTATGGACGAAAATGTCGAACGCCTCTTAACTGGTCAGAAACCGGGGAAAGACAACTCTTTGGCCCGGATATGATTCAGGAAGCAAAAGAGCAGGTTCGCATTATTCGTGAGAAATTGAAAACAACCCAATCTCGTCAAAATAGCTAATATGATCGTAAACATAAGCTCATGACTTATGAAGTCGGCGAGAAGGCTTACCTTCGGGTTACTCCGTTAAAAGGAACCCATCGTTTCGGTATCAAAGGAAAATTGGCTCCTCGTTACATTGGACCCTTTCGCATTCTTGCTAAACAAGGAGAAGTTGCCTACCAATCGGAACTACCTTAGCATCTTTCTAGAGTTCACGATGTCTTCCACGTTTCTCAACTCAGGCGTTGCTTCGCGGATCCTATCCATGGAGTGGACCACGAAACGCTTGATCTACAAGATAACCTCTCATATCGGGAATATCCCATTCGTATCCTTGATCAAGCCGAGCGTACCACTCGACGCCATAATATCAAGTTTCTCAAGGTTCAATGGTCACACCATTCCGAGAAAGAAGCCACTTGGGAAAGGGAGGATCGTCTTCGACTCGAGTACCCCACCTTCTTCCTGGAGGATCCTAAATCCCGGAACGAGATTCTTTTGAGTGGGGGTGAGTTGTCACGTCCCTGCTTTTAGTCATGCATTAGGATTGGATGAACATGTGTGTAGCGACCCGACCCGAATGGATCAAGTCTCTGTGCTTAAGTGCCATCCCTGGATCGGTATGCTAAACACACACAATACTCGAGGATTTATAACAGAGGTAAATCACATGTAAGAGTAACGTAAATACTATTACCTCAATCCAAATAGCGGAAGTAACAAGGTTGTGGATTCCTATCAACACCAACGGCAAAGTTGAGTGTAGAAATCGTAACCCTAACGTATCACTTACTCGTCGTAAGATAATCCTGCAACATGAGACGTTGCAGCCACAAAGGGTCAGTACATTGAATGTACTGGCAAATTCACACCATAGAGAATGATGAACAATGGCTATCACTACATGCATATTTGGCTGGTGGAAAAGCTCTACGGTTAGAAGGTTTTTGCGAAAAGCCAATTTTTCCCTACTGCAAAGGAATAAATTTTATTTAACTATCATGGTGGTTGTTGAACATTGAGAATGGTTGACAACATTCTCAATCCCAATTAAGTAACATCATTAAACCCAACAAAATTAATTTAAAGTAACATGATGAGATTCACATGATAATCCAGGTACTAGATACTCAAGGTGTCCATAACCGAGGACGAGGCTAATCATGATTAGTTTATACACTCTGCAGAGGTTTGCGCACTTTTCCTCACAAGACTCGATCGCCTCCGTTTAGTTTCTTGCACTACATGGTGTTTGAGAAGACGGATGACCGAGACATAGTGTTTCAGAAGCGCTAGCACCTTACGATGGATAGACCGTTACACCTACTTTCCCCTACATCTGCTAGTCTACCCTGTAAGAGTTCGCACGACTTAATCAACTATGCTAGATCCCATAATAGCTTGTGGCTGCACACAGAAGTTTCTAGTATGAATAATCTCATGATCCCTTTGAGCCTGGGTGGTGATCCATAAAAAAATAGGCAATCTTGGTCTACCCAGGTGCCTAGACAGGCAATCGTAGAATACCTAGGTACCTCAATCCACCCAGATGTGTGTTTAAGTTGCCACCTTAAGTAAACCATTAATTAACAATCTCACACCTGTCATGAATACTCTCAAAACCCAATCCACGTCTACGAGCATAGCATGGCACTATAAGCATAACGTAATAGTAACTCCCAAGGGTTTGATAATAAACAGGTAATAGGTACTACCTCAACTACTTCCCATCCCACAATTTAATTATATCCTAATCACGCAATGTTTGAGGTTTGATCTAATGCAATAAAAACTGGGTATGAAAGAGGTATGATCAAAGTGTGAACTTGCCTGCAATGTTGATGAAGATGATTCACACTCAAAACTCTTGATAGTTCTACTCGTCACACTCCGGTCAATCTATCGTAAGCAACACACATAAGCAATCACTCGGAAGATCAGAAAGATCGAAGAAAACGATTCGGAAAACTTCAAAACCAAGAAAATAACTCTTCAACATGAGACAATTTCTAACAGTGCCAAAATTATGTGAATTTGGCCTTATTAGAAAGTTTAGGTCAAGAGCTTCGATTTGTAAAAAGAATCAACTCAAACGGAGCTACGAAACTCAAGTTATGATCAAACGAAGTTTGAATTCAAATCTGATCTAATTTAAATTTTAAACTTTTCAAAAACATGTTTGAGTTGGATTACTGGATAGAGGAGATCATAACGAAGAAGTGGGCGTTGGTTTCGTTGGATTTGGACAAACGAGTAAAAAGTTATGGATATTTGAAAAATCAGGGCCAAGCTGTTTTACGGAAGAAAAAAATAGCTACGGGCTAGAGTCTAATGTATAAATACGTAGACTAATTGATAATCTAATTATTTTATCATATTAGTCTAAGAATAATAAACTACGAAGGTATAAGAAGAAAAGAAAAAAAACAAAGAAATATACCTTTATAAGACAGAGAAAAGACAACTTTGGAGAGAAGAGACAATTTCCAGAAGTCGCGCCGGAGAGGAGAAATATATTTTTCTTAAATGAATCTAGTCAAACCAAAATATTGATTTAACCTGAATCGGATGATTTTTAGAGGCTCTATGGGTCTATATTTATTGGTGGAAAAGAGGCTTAGGGGTTAAAGGCTAGGCAATGTGGCAGTAAACGTAGATGACAATATACGAAACAAAGAAGAAAAGAGGCGGATGGGCTAAAGGCCTTCGGCCGGCCCCGCGCGCACACTGCGGCTGCAGTTTTTTTTACAAAATTCGGCCTCAGAAAAAAAACGAAAAGGCTGGCTGGGTTGGCCTATTTAAGAGAGAAAAAACAATGGGGCGCCAGAAGCTACTATATTGCGCATGTAGGCGATAAATAAATATGGGCCGCACGTACAGTTTTTTCTTCTTTTAGAAACAGAAGGAAAACCGAATAACAAAAATAGAATAAAAATTTTATATAGGCATATTATATATCAAAATTTTCAGAAAAAGATTTTTCTACAACATGGACATTTTTATAATGCCGAATAAAATCCACGCAAATTTAGATAATTCAAAGAGTGCTACTGGTCTAATAAAATCCGATTAAAATCATTTTAAAAATATCAACATGATTTCAAATTTATTTCTCTCCAATTTTCTGTTGTAGGGAATCATGTTACCCTAATTTCCATATATTTTATTTTTGGAGAAAAATAATTTGAATAAAACTCAAATAACTCCAAATTGAAAATAAATTCAGAAGAACTTTGAATTTAATTCTTTGAAACTCCCAACTCATATTTCATATAATTTGAAGAAGTCATTTTATCTTCTCTCATGAAAATCATTGAGCTACATGAAGCTTATGAATTGAAATATTTCCAAATGAAATTCAATTATTTTCAAATACCCTTTCATTTAATTTAAATGGAAGAAGTCATATCATCTTCGCTCAAGGGTTTTGTATTTGAAAAGAATTTGAATTCATGGAGATCAGAAAGCAAATATGAAACTTTGGGAAAGTCCTTTTATTCCCTCTCATTTAACTTTCAAGAAGTTTTGAATTCACTCACTTTCAGTCAATCAATCAAACAATCAATCAAATCTATCTATTTAATATAACATTCCAAAATTTAGAATTTTGGGATGTTACAAAGCTACCACCCTTAAAATGAATCTCGTCCTCGAGATTCGGAGAGGCTGGAAAGAAATAGGTTAGGTTCGGGGTCTTCTCAAAATCCATCGATCGTCTTCGGGTCTCGGGTGCTACCACCCTTAGAAACATTGTTACGGTCCCATCAATACTCATATACTCCATCCTTATTTTTGATAGGGCTGGTCTTCTCAGATCGTAAGGATAATTCCTTCTCTGGCTCTTCCGGCAGCGGCATAACCTTTTCCTCAATTCTATTGTCCTTTCATCTTGGTAAGGTTATTTCCGAGACTGGGTCTTCTTACCTGACGGGTCTGGTGCCAGTACTAAACAACTAATCGATATCTCATGGTGGTCAACAATTTATGGTTTCTCCTGCAGGAAATGGGTCTGGTTGATCCTCACCGTATGACCTACGGTTGGCAAAGCTGCCTTGTACAAGGGAAAAATACCTATACCATTCTAAGGTTTAAACAAGGTTTTGATCGTCGTCTCTCTACTATAGGTAAGTCGCTCAGATTTACCATCCCATATATCAAGGCGAACAATAAGAGTAAGTCGCTATGGTGATCAATCCATCCCGCACCCAAATCATTACCTTGTATACGGTTTAGCGAATCTCGCATTCTAACACTCGGTCATCCTCACAAGCATTGTAGAATTTCTCTTGTCGACGAACCAAGTTCGAATATATCCATAGATTCTGCAAGCCAGACAAACATCTATCGTTCCTTCACAACTCTCAGGTTTTGCGTAAACTCCTATAAAATCGTCTGTCGACAAAGGTATATCCTCTTCCAGGGTTCTTCCTTCAGCAGGAATGTGCTTGCTTCTTGGCAGGTCCTGGGGCCTGTGGGTTATGGCCCATCTTATTACTTGTAATCCTTGAACTCATCCTCGGGGCAGCTGATCGTTATTCCAACATCAAACTTCCAGCTTCCAAGCATACTTAAAATCCATCCAATTGTACTATCTTCCTTCCTTCTATAGCACCAAACTAGGACATGATTATTCAAACTCATCATGGAGTTATAATCATTCCATAATACCAACATCATACCTCCTTTATATCCAATAGTAATTTATCTATTCATCCTTGTGGGATATCCCTCATACCGAGATAAAAACTTATACTTATGAAGTCCATATTCCACTTCGTGGAACATCATTATCCTTTCCAGGGTCAAGCGTCCTTACAGGGGAATATTGGCCATCTCTGCATGGCACTTCTTCAACTGGGAAACATGAAACACATCATGAACTCCTGACAGTCCTTCGGATGATTCCAACTTGTTGGCCACTTCTCCCATATGCTCCAAAACTCGGCATGGTCCTATAAATCTCGGGGCTAACTTTCCCTTAACTCCAATTTGTTTAACTCCTCATAGAGGGGTCACACGAAGACATGCTCTGTCTCCAATTTCATAGACTACCTCCTTGAGTTTTTGAGTCTGCATAACTCCTCTGCCTACTGAGCTACCTTCAGTCTATCTCGAATCGACTTAACATTCTCTTCTGACTCCTAGATCACATTTGGTCCAAACAACTGACGGTCTCCAACTTCATCCCACATACTCTTGGGGCATCACACATATCAAGACAAAACTCGTATTCATTTTATCCGAAATCCACTCTGTGGAGTATCCTTATCTTTTCCAGGGGTCAAGGGTTCTTACAGGGTACTACCACCCTTAGAATGCACAAATCTTCCATAGACCATATTTCTCATATCCTCAGAATGGCCAAAATTCTTCTTCATAGAGTAACAACTCATAAAATCCATATCAGTATCAACGATGCTACTGTATTCATTCTCAAATGATTACTATCTCTCGCTTTTCCATTACATGTCTCAACTCAACACCTCAATATAAATGAAAATGTTCTCACTTCTTCTACTCCATTTCTTTTGTTGCAAACTCAACTATGTAGCACAAGTTTCCTTCTCCTTGGGGCATTCCCTGGCAAAGCGCCCTGCTCCATCACAACTAAAACATATTACTTCCGACAAGTATCGAGGTTTCCTTTTTGGGTAACCGTTGAGGTAGTGCTCTGACTCCTTGCACCTATAACATGTGATATTACTCAGATCCTTCCTGGAATCCACTCTGCTTCTCTTTCTGGACTTTTCCATTAGGTCTTCTATTTCATGTCGGTCATACTCTACTTCCTATGTCGGGAATTCTACTAGATCCCCATTCAAACAATTTTGGGAGATGTGTCCTTCTTCTCCACATGAATAGCAAGACTTAGTGAAGGGTTTACTTGGGTCTTCTTTAGGTGTGTCCTCCATCTCTTCCTTCATCACGGGTTCTTCTAAAATTTCCATAAGGGCTCCTTTCATTACTTCTTTCTTCTGCTGGATGGTTTGTTGTACCATGGGGTAAATGTGACACTGAGCAGGATAGTGGGTAGTCCCTTCACACAAGAAACAAGTAATCTGCCTAATTGGGCATTCTTCAACTGGGCGACTTCCTTCACAATTAGGACATTCATCCTTGTGTTCTTTATGTGTGTGTCCTATTTCTCCACAAATCTTGCATGCACAAGGTTTCTTCATATCCTTTCCATAAGGCTTCAACTTCTGGAACACAAGCCGAGACTTTGGCAGAGTCAACTTAAATTCTTTCCATGTGGTTACTCCTTGCCATCCATTGATGGTTTGGTACATCCTCCACCAAGAGCAGCACCTCTTTCAAAGCACTGAAGAGTATGCTGGGTCATATCCTTTCCGACTATAGGGTTATTCTCCATGTGATCCCCCATGTTCTGAATCCATCGGTCTGTCTCCATCTGACTCATCGGTCCAGAAAATACAAGCTCATCTCCATTCATCCTCTATTGGGTCCAAGTGTTTTGGGGTGAGATAAGAGAGATAGATAGGGATACACACAATACAAACAATGGTTTTGAAAAGACAGATTTCATCTGTGGCTGTCGGAAAAACATCAAACAAATCACAGCTCACAAACGTCGCATCTAACGTAGGTATATAACAGGGGTTTGGTCTTCTAAAGGTCAATAAATCTTCAACTCTCCAAACTCTTCAATCCTTGTTCATGCCTCCAATGGCTTCTTCCGATCATGCTTGTCTTCTCAAGTTCTTTTGCCAGATCAACTCTGTTGACGCGAAGTCTCTCGTGACGTCCTTTAATATTCTGGAGTTGCGTTCCAAACTTCTGGTTTCAACATCCTTGGCATGAACCATGGTCTAGTTCCTGACGAATCTCCCGGTTCTCGAGGTTTTGCTCCTCCAGCTTGGCTACTCTCATCTTCAGGGTCCTGAGTTCCTCATGAAATACTTCCTTGTCAAAATACTACTTCGTGTAGGTCCATCTTAACTTCTTGATGTAACACTCCAGATCCTGGTGATACACTAGCTAAGGTTAAAACTTCACCTCTTGCTGATAGATGCTCCATCAGCCTTCTACCATCCAATCCTTCCATGCATATGCATCCTTAACTCAGCACAATGACAATAGCATAAGCGGGCGATAACATTATGGATAGCTGTGTTTCTGCTCTTGTCATTTCCATGAGCTATCTCTCCATAGTTGTTATCTCCTACCTTAGGGTTCTTTGACAAAACTTCGAGTTCTCATGCTCCTTGTTTCATTCTTTCTCCAATACACCTTGATCTCGGGTATTGATAGCTTCCATAGTCTGCCAAGTTCCATAAGGGGTGCCTTCCTAGGTCATACAAATCTAGAAATTGTACAGGGCCTTCAAATTCTCCTAGTCTTTGGAGTCCTCAACCATTGCAGTTTCCATTATTATAATGTATGGTAAAATCCTCTTCATTCCGAATGGTCTCAGTTGTCCGATATCTTGTACTTCTTGGAGTGGTCTCATCGGTCGAATCTTCGTGTGGTCAAAAGGGGAAAGGGGTATGGTCTCACTAAAAGGGAATTTTTGAATAAGCTCAGAAGAGAAGAGAGGTAAAAGATCTTTTGAAAGGGAAAGTTGTAGAGAAAAATCTTTGCTATGGGCTTGCCAGTTTCTAGGGTCACGTCCTACAGTCAACATGTGCTTTGATACCATCTTGTAGCGACCCGACCCGAATGGATCAAGTCTCTGTGCTTAAGTGCCATCCCTGGATCGGTATGCTGACACACACAGTACTCGAGGATTTATAACAGAGGTAAATCACATGTAAAAGTAACGTAAATACTATTACCTCAATCCAAATAGCGGAAGTAACAAGGTTGTGGATTCCCATCAACACCAACGGCAAAGTTGAGTGTAGAAATCGTAACACTAACGTATCACTTACTCGTCGTAAGATAATCCTGCAACATGAGACATTGCAGCCACAAAGGGTCAGTACATTGAATGTACTGGCAAATTCACACCATAGAGAATGATGAACAATGGCTATCACTACATGCATATTTGGCTGGTGGGAAAGCTCTACGGTTATAAGGTTTTTGTGAAAAGCCAAATTTTCCCTACTGCAAAGGAATAAATTTTATTTAACTATCATGGTGGTTGTTGAACATTGAGAATGGTTGACATCATTCTCAATCCCAATTAAGTAACATCATTAAACCCAACAAAATTAATTTAAAGTAACATGATGAGATTCACATGATAATCCAGGTACTAGATACTCAAGATGTCCATAACCAGGGACGCGGCTAATCATGATTAGTTTATACACTCTGCAGAGGTTTGCGCACTTTTCCCCACAAGACTCGATCGCCTCCGTTTGGTTTCTCGCACTACATGGTGTTTGAGAAGACGGATGACTGAGACATAGTCTTTCAGAAGCGCTAGCACCTTACGATGGATAGACCATTACACCTACTTTCCCCTACATCTTCTAGTCTACCCTGTAACAGTTCGCATGACTTAATCAACTATGCTAGAGCCCATAATAGCTTGTGGCTGCACACGGAAGTTTCTAGTATGAATAATCTCATGATCCCTTTGAGCCTGGGTGGTGGTCCATAAAAAAATAGGCAATCCTGGTCTACCCAGGTGCCTAGACAGGCAATCCTGGAATACCCAGGTACCTCAATCCACCCAGATGTGTGTTTAAGTTGCCACCTTAAGTAAACCATTAATTAACAATCTCACACCTGTCATGAATACTCTCAAAACCCAATCCACGTCTACGAGCATAGCATGGCACTATAAGCATAACGTAGTAGTAACTCACAAGGGTTTGATAATAAACAGGTAATAGGTACTACCTCAACTACTTCCCATCCCACAATTTAATTAGATACTAATCATGCAATGTTTGAGGTTTGATCTAATGCAATAATAAAAACTGGGTATGAAAGAGGTATGATCAAAGTGTGAACTTGCCTGCAATGTTGATGAAGATGATTCGCACTCAAAGCTCTTGATAGTTCTACTCGTCACACTCCGGTCAATCTATCGTAAGTAAGCAATAGTAACCACACATAAGCAATCACTCGAAAGATCAGAAAGATCGAAGAAAACGATTCGGAAAACTTCAAAACCAAGCAAATGACACTTGCAACATGAAACAATTTCAAATAGTGTCAAAATTATGTGAATTTGGCCTTATCATAAAGTTTAGGTCAAGAGCTTCGATTTGTAAAAAGAATCAACTCAAACGGAGCTATGAAACTCAAGTTATGATCAAACGAAGTTTGAATTCAAATCTGATCTAATTTAAATTTTAAACTTTTCAAAAACATCTTTGAGTTGGATTACTGGATAGAGGAGATCATAACGAAGAAGTGGGCGTTGGTTTCGTTGGATTTGGACAAACGAGTAAAAAGTTATGGATATTAGAAAAATCAGGGCCAAGCTGTTTTAAGGAAGAAAAAATAGCTACATGCTAGGGTCTAATGTATAAATACATAGACTAATTGATAATCTAATTATTTTATCATATTAGTCTAAGAATAATAAACTACGGAGGTATAAGAAGAAAAGAAAAAAAACAAAGAAAGATACCTTTATAAGGCAGAGAAAAGACAACTTTGAAGAGAAGAGACAATTTTCAGAAGTCGCGCCGGAGAGGAGAAATATATTTTTCTTAAATGAATCTAGTCAAACCAAAATATTGATTTAACCCGAATCGGATAATTTTTAGAGGCTCTATGGATCTATATTTATTGGTGGAAAAGAGGCTTAGGGATCAAAGGCTAGGCAATGTGGGACTAAACGTAGACGACAATATACGAAACAGAGAAGAAAAGAGGCGGATAGGCCTAAAGGCCTTTGGCCGGCCGCGCGCGCACCGCGGCTACATTTTTTTTACAAAATTCGGCCTAAGAAAAAAAAACGAAAAGGCTGGCTGGGCCTGGCCTATTTAAGAGAGAAAAAAACAATGGGCGCCAGAAGGTACTATATTGCGCATATAGGCGATAAATAAATATGGGCCACACGCACAGTTTTTTCTTGTTTTTTTAGAAACAGAAGGAAAACCGAATAACAAAAATAAAATTAAAATTTTATATAGGCATATTATATATCAAAATTTTCAGAAAAAAGATTTTCTACGATATGGACATTTTTATAATGCCGAATAATATCCACACAAATTTAGATAATTCAAAGAGTGCTACTGGTCTAATAAAATCCGATAAAAATCATTTTAAAAATATCAAAATGATTTCAAATTTATTTCTCTCCAATTTTCTGTTGTAGAGAATCATGTTACCCTAATTTTCGTATATTTTATTTTTGGAGAAAAATAATTTGAATAAAACTCAAATAACTCCAAATTGAAAATAAATTCAAAAGAACTTTGAATTTAATTCTTTGAAACTCCCAACTCATATTTCATGTAATTTAAAGAAGTCATTTTATCTCCTCTCATGAAAATCATTGAGCTGCATGAAGCTTATGAATTGAAATATTTCCAAATGAAATTCAATTATTTTCAAATACCCTTTCATTTAATTTAAATGGAAGAAGTCATATCATCTTTGCTCAAGGGTTTTGTATTTGAAAAGAATTTGAATTCATGGAGATCAGAAAGCAAATATGAAATTTTGGGAAAGTCCTTTTATTCCCTCTCATTTAAATTTCAAAAAGTTTCGAATTCACTCACTTTCAGTCAATCAATAAAACAATCAATCAAATCTATCTATTTAATATAACATTCCAAAATTTAGAATTTTGGGATGTTACAATGTGCATCATGTTTAAATTTCTTTTAAACTTGAAATGAGGCATAATCCACCCCAACACCCCCCTGAAAATGCTAATTTCCAACAATTGGAATTTCAATGAACCCAAAATGCCCTTCATAAAAGCCCACCATTTTTGGTCTTGACTAAAACCTCTCCCAAAAATGGTCTTGCAATTTATGGAGCCTTTGTGGATTTTTGAACAAGCCATAAGTATTTTAATTTGTGCATTTTAAATGCTATAAATATTTTAAAGTGCTGAAATAATCTTGAAGCATTTTTAGGCAGTTGAGAATATTCCCAAATGTGCCTCTGAATATTTCCAGAGTTTTTGGAAATGAAATAGTATTTATCCTATTTCAATACACATAGCAGGAAATAAATAAAAGCAAAACAGAAAAGAAAGAGAGAGAGTTAGAACTTACCTGCAAGCCCACCAGCCGGCACACCTAGCTGGCCCGGCCCAGCAGCCGCTCCACGCAGGTGCTTCGCCTAGCCAGCGAGGCGAGCAGGTGCTCGACGGCGAGCACAGGAGCTTGCCACGCCACCTTTATGCCTGCCTGCCGTCGCCCGCGCCAGCGTGATGCCTCGAAATGCCTCCGCGGCGCCACCCCGGCCCCCAGTACACCTCATTCCTCCCCCCTGCTCTCTCCCTCGCTCCCCAAAGCCATGGCCGACGCTGCCGCAGCCATGCCACCGTAGTTCTCACGTCCACCGTCGTCCTCGCACCGCCCCGCCGTGTCCTGAAGCTCCGCCACTCCCTCCTCGACCGTCCTACCGAGCCACGCCCCACTGGAGGCCCCCGAGCGTCTTCACCGAGCTCGTCTTCAACCTCCTGCCGGCTAGATCGCCTCCGCTGCCCCGCTTGCTCCGGCTCGTCTTCGACCTCGCCGTCAACTCCGTCGCAACCGCCGTGAGCTTAGCCACCTCCCTATTCTCTCCGCTCTCCTTTTCGTGCACCACAGCGAGCACACGGAGTTCGCCCGCACGCGCCGCCACGGAGCTTGTCGTCGACGAGGCTCCGGCAATGCCACGGCCACGCCACTTAGTCCACTAACTTCACCACATCCCCAGGAGCACAACACACCACGCCCGTGCCTCGCCTTGCCTCCTACCGACGGGTCCGAGCTCACCCGAGCTCCGGCCACCGCCAAACTCGTCGCCGGCGACGTTTCCGGCCACCCTAGCTCCACCCATTGCCACCAAACGCCGCGGGTTGCCCCAGCTACTCGTAGGACCAAATCGCAGTCGATTTGGTCGACTGTGGGCAAAACCCGAGCCCCTCCGCCGCGTCTGTCGTCGTCGGCGTTAATCCACCGGCGAGTTGACCATGTTTTGACCCGTGGACTGACGTGTGGGCCCAAGTTGACTTCCCCCCTGAGCCTATGACAGGTGGGGCCGACCTGTTAATTAGTTTAGGATTAATGCTAACTAATTATAATTAGTTTAGGTCACTGACATGTGGGCCCAGGCCCCACTAACAGTTAGTTAGTATTAACTTAATCCTATTAGTTAGCTGAGACACTTACAGACAGGGCCCACCAGTCAGGTTTGACTGGCCCTGGCGCCTTTGACTCACTGACGTCACAGTGACGCAGTGCTGACACAATTATTCATTTTCTGGATTTATTTTTATATAGGAAATTCTAGAAAATACCTAAAACTTCTAAAAATCATAGAAATTAATCTATAACTCCAAATGAAAAGATTTATATATGAATTTTGATCAGAAAAATTCAATCTATCCATTGGTAATGGTTTCATGCATGAAAAAACAACATAACCTTGCTGTTTAAGAAAAATAAGATAATGCACTAATATGGCTATGTAAGTGAACTAACATTTGAATCTTTGATTCAAATGGGTTCATTCCTTTCTGTTTTAGCTTGCATTAGGCCAAGACACATTCATCTTGCCATGTCATAGCATGCATCATATTGTTACATATTGTCATGTGTTGATTATGTTCGGTGTGTCTTTCGTGGTAGGTTCTGCCTCCGAGGATAACCCCGAATATCCGTCTGAAGGGCAGTACCCTACTACCACTACATCAGGCAAGCAGCCCCGTTGATCATATCGATACAATCCCATGTTCTCGCCTCTGCTCTCATTTACTGCATTAAGGCAACAACGTTTCAAACTACTGTTTGCTATGGTAGTTGAACCCTTATCCTCTGCATGACCTGTCATTGCCAAAGTAACTAGACGAAACCCACTAGCATGTGTAGGAGTTGATTGAGCCTTGTATGTGTTTCCTACCTTGCTATGCCTGCTATGCTTAGAGTTGTGTCAGGTCTGGTTCATCTGGGTGATGGGCTAGAGTGAAATGATTATGTGGTAATGTGAGGGATGTGTTGAACATGATTTGGTAAAGGTATCGATGAGAGGCCATGTAGGAGTACATGGTGGGTTGTTTCATTGAGTCCGTCCCTAAGAACTGAGATCTATATGTGTGATTTTAAGAATCAACTACTACCATGCATTGGGATCCTTAATTGACCCTCTCGGCTTCTTAATCACCCTAGTACTCTATCCAGGAGTTGCAATTAGTTTCTGGTGTTTGTAGGTTATGTGTTGGCGGCCGTGCGTAGCGCTGACCCTAGGGGTGGGCTATGTTGCGGTAGATACACCGTGGCACGATGTACCGAGTCACCCGTTTGGTGTCTCGGGAACCCTGTTCACATCGTTCGGGGCCGTATGTGGAAACCTCGGCCGGACTCCCTGCGGATGGAACCTGGATAGGCGATAAACCTGGACTAGAGACTTGAGTGTTTAGGTAGGCCGTGGCCGACACCCTCGTTGGGCTTCCGCTTGAAGGTTGCCGAGTACATGTTGTGTAAACGGCGGTAAGTGGTGAGAGCGTGTATGAAGAAGTACACCCCTGCAGGGTTAACATCATCTATTCGAATAGCCGCGTCCGCGGTAAAGGACTACTTGGTTGCCTATACAGTTCATAGACAAGTTAATGGATACTACTAAAAGACTCAAGATAAGTGCGAGTACCAAGGATGGCTCTCTCGTAGGATGACGAGGAGGATCCCCGGTGGAGTATTGTGTTTGTGATTAGTGGACTCGTGTGCGAAAACTATTTTACTAGTGGTGTCCCATAGGATAGCTTAGCCAAGAGTCAAAGCTGGCTTGCTGCAATAATTCCACCACCTTCTTGAGAATGAGCATGTATAGTAGGTTCTGATGTAAGACTTGCTGAGTACCTTTGTACTCATGTTTGTTTAATTACTGTTTTCAGACGACAACACCGCCCCCTCCGATTGGTTTTATGTAGATCTCGACGTCGATGAGTGACTTGCCACCCAGGTGGTGATCCTGGCCATGGAGGGCCCTATGTAGATAGACAAGCTTTGAGAAGCCTTCTTTCTTTCTAGTGTTTGTACTCAGACTATTTGCTTCCGCTTGTGCTTGTATGCTTGTATGACTTGAATGTCGGGTCATGTGACCCCTACCTGTATGAACATGTTATGTATGGCTCTCTGGAGCCTTTAAATAAAGTACTTGAGTTGTAGAGTTTTGTTGTGATGCCATGTTGTATTTACACATATCGAGCATATTGTGTGTATGATCGAAATGCTTGGTATGTGTGGGATCCGACAATCTAGTTGTTTATCCTTGGCAGCCTTTCTTATGGGGAAATGTAGTCTAGTGTTCCTCGAGCCATAGTAGTCCGCTACAGCCCGGTTCACTAGAGTCCTGCTAGCCCAGCACTACTGCTCAGGACACTTGACTGGTCGGCATGTTGTTTCACTTCGTTCCTATGTCTGTCCCTTCGGGGAAATGTCACGCGGTGACATCCGGAGTCCTGCCTAGCCTGCTACAGCCCGGGTTCCCCGGAGTCCTGTTAGCCCAGTGCTACAGCCCGGATTCACACGCTGATGACCGACATGCTCGATGTGATTCATGTATGCCTGTCTCCATAGGTCTGTGCCGCTTTGGGTTCACGACTAGCCATGTCGGCCAGGGCTCTCTGTCATATGGAAGCTAGCAACACTATCATATACGTGAGCCAAAAGGCGCAAATGGTCCCGGCCCATGGTAAGGCGACACCCGTGGGGATACCATGCGTGAGGCCGCAATGTGATATGAAGTGTTACCGGCTAGATCGATGTGACTTGGAATCGGGATCCTGACAATGGCAACACAGAACGCTCGCTTCGTACAGAAGAGCACACTGCGGCCCTTGCAGCAGAGGCACAAAGTAGCCTGTTCAGGCAGACCACTCATTTGGTGTTATAGCCCCCAGACACCTTCAAGCGAGTCCGGAACAATCTGCAACAGGACCGCCTGGCGCGATCAACGCCCGCCTAGCAATCTGGCCCCCGTCTCAGTCCCAGTACAACAACGAAATTTGTGCCGCACGTACATAACTACGCATTGAAAATACCATGGACATAAGCGGGGCCACAATTAGGTCATGCCCCGCATTGTGGCTTAACCACTCCAGGGGCTATACACCTTTTACATTCCTTTTCTCTTTGAGGTCCTAACTCTTCGGAAGCCCTTTTCGGTAGTCCAATTGCCGGACACACTCTGGAAGAAACAACCAAGGCGGCAAGAAGCTAAGATGAACACGGGAACCGCCAAGTGGTCTCTAGTAATACTTGATATATCCGTTTTTCACTATTTATGCGTAGCTTGCCTTGGATAGGACATTTCGAATTGTCCTACTTTATGCTTATTGCACTACTTGTACCAGCACGCTTCAACGTATTATTAAAATAACAATGCATATTATTAATCTATCATTGCATTATTTAAGTTTGTCTCTTTCTCTTATATGTCCATTCACGACATTTCGCACCTGCACGCTCGGGTGCGGTCAGTACGCCAGGGGCTCTCGTTTACCCCGTAATACGGCGCAAGAAGTCCGAACACTTTCGACAGTGCGGCACCCCGAACTTATAGCATTATATGCATTAGCTCCGAATCATGTCTTCGGTTAAATGTTGGGTTGCCCGGCTCCCATGCTTTGGTACCTTATGTTCCGCTATATCGGCTAAGGTAGCGGTGGGAGAACTACTGCGATTGTGTCCTGGTTCTTCCTGATGAGCGCCTCAGTAGAGAAAGCCAAAAACTGACTGTCATGATAAGGCAAGAGACTGGTCTCTGTTCGAGAGGTCTCAAGTCCTTAAAGACTTTTTCCGCTTTGGGCGAGGAGTCGGCCTTGTCCGGCTTAGGCATGTATAGCGCCCCAAATTCGGCCCTCCGAATACCAGGGGCTTCGCCAAAATTTAAAATCATAGACTTCTCTAGCTAAGTGAGAGTGATAAAGCATTATAGTTTGATTGCCTGGTTCGATGCGCTGAACACCTCCCTTGGAGGAACCAAAATTGGGGTAAAGAGTGTTCAGGTTATCCCGAACACCCCAGTACTAGTTACATGGGGGCAGAAGCCGACGACTGGCCAACTCTCAGATTTTATAAACGACCACACAGAAGGTAATATTTTAAATTAAGAAAGCATCGCATGGCGCAAATGAACTCGTTTCATATTACATGATCACATGAGCATGTTCATTCAAAGATTACATCCTTGGCACACTCATCTGCCACAAGGCGGGAACCCTCCAGGAGACCCTCATAATAATTCTCAGGGCGGCGATGCTCCTTGCCCTCCGGTGGCCCCTCCTTCAATAGCTTCACGATGTCCAGCTTCGCCCAGTGCACCTTCGCCCGGGTAAAAGCCCTTCGTGCACCTTCGATGCATACGGACCGCTTGATGACCTCAAGCCGTGGGCAGACTTCCACCAGCCGTCTCACCAGACCGAAGTAGCTGCCGGACAGGGGCTCGCCAGGCCACATCCGGACTATAAGGCCCCTCATGGCCTATTCAGCCGCCTTGTGAAGTTCGTCCAACTGCTTTAGGTGGTCGCTCAAGGACACGGGGTGTTCGGTCCCAGTATACTGAGACCAGAACAACTTCTCCGTTGACCTCGCCTCCTCAGCCCGGTAAAATTCTGCGGCATCTAGCACACTACAGGGAAGATCTGCAAACGCTCCTAGAGAGCTCCGAACTCGGGTAAGAAAAAGGAAATTCTCCTTCACATGCTTGCTTTGCATATTGAATGCCTTACCCGCCGCTATCTTCTTCGCCACGTGAATCTCCTGGAGGGCCTTATGGGCTTCGGCCTGGGCGCTCCGGACGCTTTCAAGCGCCTGCGCGAGCTCGGACTCTCGCGTTTTAGAGTCCAGCTCCAAGGACTCGTGCTTTTTGGCGAGATCCTCGAGCTCTTGCTGCACCTCGCCCACTCGGGCTTCTTGTTTCTCCCGTTCAATGCGTTCTTTGGCCGCTTTGTCTTCGGCCTCGGACAACGCCTTCCTCAGGGTCACCACCTCGGTCTTGGACCTTGACAAATCCATGATGATCCTATTACTTTATACCCGAACTTCTCTTTAACTATATAGACAGGGGTATTTCTTACCTTTGCTCTCTTCGAGCTGCCTCTTGGTAAGGCCGAGCTCGTCTTCGAAGCGCTTCAGTTCCTTCTTCAGTGCAGCGACCTCCGCTGTACGTGCAGCAGCGGCCAGCAGTGAAGCCTGCAAATACACATAGACATACTCTCATTAGACTCCTGAGTTATTATTTGATCCTCTATTCAACTTTTCTTCACGAACGCCGAACAGAGCATCAGGGGCTACTATCTATGCGGTAATATTTTCTTATATTTTGATTGCTTACCTCAAAGCCTGTTAGGAGGCTGGCGCAAGCTTCGGTCAGTCCATTTTTCGTGGACTGAACCTTCATGATAGTGCGGTGCTCTTCTACAATGGAAGCGTTGTGAAGCGCTTCCAGCAGTTTGTCCGGTGCCTCTGGTTGGACAGAGGACACCAGCATGGATGGTTGGCCCCCCTTAATGGGGGACCGCCTGCCGGAGTCCGGTGCAATCGAAGGTTCCGGCGCAGTGTCCACCTGGGGCCTGAACTCGAAGCCCGTGGGAGCCTCGCTCCCTTGGTACCCAGGATCCGGGAAATTGCCATGAGGCGCCCCTAGGGCCACCTCCCCTTGGCTCGGTGCCTATTTAGACAAAACCTTGGCGTTTTCCATAGGGTGAGGGGTGGAAGCGGTCGGAAGAGAACCACTGTTCATATCCGACGAGCTCAACGAGCCGCTCGACGAAGGTACGTCGAAATGAGCTCGGGACGGACTGCATAATCATGTTCGGCATGAGGAAAGGCAGTACAATAAACATATTATGAAGTACTATGGTGTCCGGACACTTATGACTTCGCCAGGGGCTTGTCCCTAGGCAGCCACTCGTCGCCGCTGTCGACGACCGTCGTGGCACGGTCCAGAAGGAGGGTCCTTCCCTTTTTGGACCCTTCGGCCACCCCGGATGGGTCGGCCTTCCTTTTCTTGTCTTCCCCAGCTAGGGGGGGACTCTTCTCCTCCTCCTTGTTTCCATGGGAAGAGTGTGTTTCGGAGTCATCGTCCGATGATTCTGATACGACCGTACACCGGAGACCCTTTCGGGTCCCCGCGGTCTTCTTCTTGGTCTTCTGTGCTGGCACCTCGTAAGGTGCCGGAGTCAGCATCTTCGTTAGAAGAGCGTCTGCAGGATCTTCGGGCAGCGGGGCTGGGCTATCGAGCTGCTCCGCGTCTTTATCCAGTCCTATTAATGACATGGGAGCTTAGATCCTAAACATAACTAAACCTGGGCAAATCAATACCCCAAGAAATATAAATGCTTACCGGACTGGCATGGCGCTTTGCGCTGAGTCCGTGGCCTTCGGTGAGAGTGGGAGGGATCTCGGCGATCTTGAACAGCACCCTCCAGACGTCCTTGTGCATCGTGTCGTAGAGCTCTCGCAGCGTCTGGTGCTTGGCCGAGTCGAACTCCCACAAATTGAATGCCCTTCGTTGGCACGGAAGGATCCGACGGACCAACATAACCTAGACTACGTTGACAAGTTTAATTTTCTTGTTCATCATGTTCTGGATACAGGTCTAGAGTCCAGTTAGCTTTGCCGAGGAACCCCAGGACAGGCCCTTCTCTTTCCAGAGGTGAGCTGCGTGGGGATTCCGGATCGAAATTTGGGGGCCACCACCCAGTAGGTGTCGCGTGGCTCGGTGATGTAGAACCACCCCAATTGCCACCCCTTTATAGTCTCCACATAGGAGCCTTCGAGCCAGGTGACTTTTGGCATCTTGGCCACCATGGATCCTCCACACTCGGCATGCTGGCCAGCCACCACCTTCGGTTTGACATTGAAGGTTTTCAGCCGTAGGCCGAAGTTGGGCCTGGTGCGGAGGAAGTCCTCGCACACAATGATAAACGCCGAGATGTTGAGGATGAAGTTGGGGGCCAGATTATGAAAATCCAGCCCGTAGTAGAACATGAGCCCTCGGACAAACGGGTGGAGAGGAAATCCCAGTCCCCAGACGAAATGGGTAAGAAAAACTACCCTCTCATGGGGTTCGGGCATGGGGACGATCTGCCCCGCATTTGACAGCCGGTGCGTGACATTCGCAGCTAAGTATCCGACTTCCCATAACTCTTTGATGTTCTCCTCTGTGACGGAGGATACCATCCACTTGCCTCCTGCTCCAGACATACTTGGAGTGGTTTGAGAAGAAGAACGCGAGCTTGGGCGCTAGAGCTCGAGTGTGCGGGAATGGGTAGGCAAGGAAGAAGAAGGCGTGGGTGAAAGAAAGTAAATCTTTGTCCCTTTATAAGGGTGGAGGAGCCGATGAGTCTCCCCACTTGCCACACAAAACCTCTTATTCCCCAGGCAACGCAATTGATGGCGCGGTTGGGTTACCCATGTCCGTATTGATGAGAATCCCGTAATAAGGGGAACACGATCTCTGCTTTGACAAGACGTATCAAGAAAACCGCCTCGCGATATGTGTGGAGCTGGTTGAGAAAAGCGGTTCGAATAATAACCGGGCCATGAAGTGATGTCATACTATCAAAACGTGTCACCAGATTAGATTTTTGGAAATATTATTCTCTCTACGGTGGTATGTGGAACTTATTTTGCAGGGCCGGACACTATCCTTGTATTCAAACTCTTCCGTGGTGTATACGGAGGAGGAACCCGCCTTGCAATGCTGAAGACAATACTGTGCGCCGGACTCATCGTCATTGAAGCCTGGTTCAGGGGCTACTGAGGGAGTCCTGGAGTAGGGGGTCTCTGGACAGCTGGACTATATCCTTTGGCCGGACTATTGGACTATGAAGATACAAGATTGAAGACTTCGTCCCATGTCCGGATGGGACTCTACTTGGCGTGGAAGGCAAGCTAGGCAATACGGATATGTATATCTCCTCCTTTGTAACCGACCTTGTGTAACCCTAGCCCCCTCTGGTGTCTATATAAACCAGAGGGTTTTAGTCCGTAGGACAAGATACAATCATACCATAGGCTAGCTTCTAGGGTTTAGCCTCTCTGATCTCGTGGTAGATCTACTCTTGTAATACTCATATCATCAAGAATAATCAAGCAGGACGTAGGGTTTTACCTCTATCAAGAGGGCCCGAACCTGGGTAAACATCGTGTCCCCTGCCTCCTGTTACCATCCACCTTAGACGCATAGTTCGGGACCCCCTACCCGAGATCCGCCGGTTTTGACACCGACAACTAGTTTCTTCAAAATCTCATTCCAGGTATCATGATTTCACTCATTGCCTATATAGCACAACTCATAAAATCCAAATCAATACCAATGATGCTAACTCTATTGATTCTCAAATTATTACGATCTCCAGCATTTCTATTATATGCCTCAACTCAACACCTAAAAAAAAATTCCCACTACTACTACTATATTTCTTTTTCAACTCAACCATTTAGCACAAGCCTCCTTCCCATTGGGACAATCCTTGGCAAAGTGCCCTGCTTCATTACAGCAGAAACATATTACTTCTGACAAATCTTAAGGATTTCTTGTGATTACATAGCCTCCTTGTATCCTTGGCTTCCTTTTTGGGCAACCGCTGAAGTAGTGCCCTGGATCTTTGTACTTGAAACATGTGATATGACTCAGGTCCTTCTTTGTAGAAATTGGGTTGTTCTGGGGATACATTCTATTTCTCTTCCTGTACTTTTCCGTACCAATCAGGGCTTCTATTTCCTGTGGGTCATACTCTACTTCCACTATCAGGAATTCTACTAGATCCTCCTTCGGACAATTCTAGGAGATGTGTCCTTCTTCTCCACATGAATAGCATGACTTGGTGAAAGGTTTAATTGGGTCTTCTTTGTGTGTGTCCTCGACATCATCCTTCCTCATGGGTTTTTTCTAAAATTTCCCTGATGGCTTCTTTAATTGCTTCTTTCTTCTGCTGGATGGTTTGTTGTACTATGGGTTAAATGTGACACTAAGCAGGGTAGTGGGTAGTCCCTTCACACAAGAGACAAGTAATCTACCTAGTTGGCATTCTTCAGCTGGGTGATTTTCTTCAAAATGAGGGCATTCATCCTTGTGGTCTTTATGGTTGTGTCCTATTTCTCCACAAAGCTTGGATGGAGAAGGTTTCTTCATATAATTTCCATAAGACTTCAATTTCTAGGACACAAGACGAGACCTTAGCAGAGTCAAATTAAGTTCTTCCCAAGTAGTTACTCATTGCCATCCATTGATAGCTTGGTACATCGTCCACCAACTAGCAGCACCCTTTTCAAAGTACCGAAGAACATGTTGGGCCATATCCTTTCTGGCTATAGTGTTATTCTTGATATGATCCTCCATGTTCTGAATCCATTGGTCTGTCTCCAATTGATTCATCGGTCCCGAAAATGTATGTTCATGTCCATACACCATCTAATGGGTCAAAGGGTTTTGGGTAAGGACGAGATAAGATTGGAGGGAGAGAGAAAGATACCCATACAATCAAATGGCAGAACAACTAAAATATGGAATAACTCCACACATTCAGTCAGTTCAATCAATCCTATAGTACTGCCACCCACATAAGTTGGCATGATCGGATACTCCAATCACAAAAACGTTTATCTTTATTCACTCATGGTGGGCTATATAGCTAAACTAGCTTGTTCATGTCCTAGTTCATGTCTCTGCTGGCTTCTTCCAATCGTGCTTGATCTTCTCAAATTCTTCTGCCAGATCATCTCCGTTGACACGAAGTCTCTTGTGACGTCCTTGAATATTCTGGAGTTGCGTTCGAAGCTTCTGGATTTCAACATCCTTGGCATGAACCATGGTCCTACTGTTCTTCAGTTCCGGATGAATCTTCGGCATCTTGAGGTTTTGCTCCTCCAACTTGGCTACTTTCAGCTTCTGGGTCCTGTGTTCTTCACGAAATGCTTCCTTGTTGAAATAAGGCTTCCAGAGGGTCCATCTGAAAATCCTTGATGTAATACTCTAGATCCTAGTGATACATCGGCTGAGGTGAAAACTTCATCTTTGCTCATTCGTCAAGGCGATAGGTGCTCCATCAGCCTTTTGCCATCAAATCCTTCTAAATAAATGCATGCTTAACTCGGCACGATGATGATAGCACAAGCGGGCGATAGCATCATGGATAGATGTGGTTATGCCCATGTCTCTGCCATGAGCTATAATTCCATAGTTGATATCTCCTATCTGGTGGTTTTCTTGACGATCAAAAATTTGAGTCTTGATGCTCCATGTTCTGGTCTTTCTCTGACACACCATGGTCTTAGGTATTGGAAGCTTCAATAGTCTGAGAAGTTCCATAATGGTTGGAGCACAGGGAAAGTCTTTGCAATGTTGCCTCTATTTCATGGAGAAGCTCTTCATCTAAAATATGAAGCCAAGCGTTGTTCAACAAAGAATTTCAGGAGGGTATGAGAATAACTTAAGTGGATCCTATCAAAGCCTTCCTAGGTCCTATCAATATGGGAATTCTGTAGAGCCTTCAAATTCTTAGAGTCTTCGGGGTCTTCAAACGTTGTAGTTTCAATTATTCACATGCACGCTAAGATCCTCTTTATTCTGAAGTGGAATCAGTTGTCCAATATCTTGTCCTTCTCAGAGTGGTCTCATCAGTTGAATATCCGCATGGTAAACAGGGAAAGGGGTATGGTCTAACTATTTGAGGTAAGAGGAAAATTTGGGTAAAGCTTAGAAAAGATGAGAGTTAAGGGATCTCTTTTGAAAATAAAGCTTTAGGGAAATCCTTTCCTATGGGCTTGCTAGTTTCTAAGGGTCACGTCCTACAGTCAACATGTTCTCTAATACCATCTTGTAGTGACCCGACCCAAATGGATCAAGTCTCCGTGCTTAAGTGTCATCCCTGGATCAGTATGTTGACACACACAGTACTCAAGGATTTATAACAGAGTTCAATCACATGTATAAAGTAACATAAATATTATTACCTCAATCCATATAGCGGAAGTAACAAACAAAGTTGTGGAGTCCCAACAACACCAATGACAAAGTTGAGTGTAGACATCGTAACCCTATCGTATCACTTACTCGTCATAAAACTCCTGCAACATGAGACGTTGCGGCCATGTAGGTCAGTACGTTCAATGTACTGGCAATTTCACACCATAGAATAATAATGAAAATGTCTATCTCTATATGCATATTTGGCTGGTGGCGGCTCGAAGTTCAATTTTTGCATAAAGCTAATTTGTCCCTACAACAAAGGAATAAGTTCTATTTTACTACCAACTTTATGCCAATATCGGCAAGGTTCCTCCAACTCAAACCCAAAATTACCAAGTATAAATAATAACCTAGTTCATTAATTAAATAGAATGATGAGATCAACCAATAATTCACTTCCAGATACTCAAAGTTGTCCATAACAGGGGACACGGCTAATCATGATTAGTTTGTACATTCTGCAGAGGTTTGCGCACTTATCCCCACAAGACTAGATCTCCCCTGTTGAATTCCTCACAATTCCTAATGTTTGAAAACCGGGTGATCGAGACATAGTTTTTCCGAAGAGGTCCCCTTGACCGATAGATAGGCCGGTACTCCTACAATTCCCCTACATCTGCTACCCTATCATGGAAAGGATTCCCACAACTTACTCAACTACGCCAGCGCCCATGTTAGCTTGTGGCTGCACATGGAACTGTCTAGGCATGAAATATCATATGATCCCTTTGAGCCTAGGTGGCATTCCATAGGGTGATCACAGGGTCCTCCGGGTTCCCCTTGGGCAAGCATTAGGTTCTCCAGGTGCCCGGGCAAGCCACTGGTTTCTCCAGGGTGCTCCAACCATTCCACCCAGATGTGTTTTAATGTTGCCACCTTAAGTTACCCTGAATTATTATCTGTCGCAACTTGCATGAATCTCACATACCAATCCCCGTCTACAAGCATGGCTAAGCAATATATGTCATAACGAATATTCCCGGGGTGTTTCAAGATCATAGGTTCCTAACTCATGAACAACATAGCAAAGCCCAATTCCCCATCCTACTCATGCATATTTGTAAGGGTGAACTAATGCATAGTAAAAACCGGGTATATAAACGTATGATCAAGGTGTGAACTTGCCTTGTACTTTTGATGAAGATTCTTCGCACTCATAATTCTGGTAGTTCTACTCGTCACACTCCGATCAATCTATCGCAAGCAAGCAATTATTTGCACACATAAGAAATCACTCAAAGATCCAAAACAACGAAGAAAATACTTCAGAAAACTTCAAAACCATCAAATAAAGCTTCTAGACAGCAATATATTTTTGACAGTATCAAAATTATGTGATTTTGATCTTAATAGAAAGTACATGTCAAGTGCTTCAATTTGCAAAGAGAATCAATTAAATCAGAGTTATAAAACTCAATTTATGGCCAAAACAAGTTTAAATTTGAATCTGATCTAATTCAAATTTTAACATGTCAAAAGAGTTAATTTCACAAGTTCTCTAGATAGTTGCGATCAGGACGAAGAATTTGGCGTTGTTTTCACTGAATTTAGACAAACGGTTTAAAAGTTATGCCTATTTGAAAAATCGGGGCCAAGCTATTTTACGAAAGAAAAATAGGTATGGCTAAAAGAATTCTATGTCTAATGTATAAATACAGAGACTAATTAATAATCTAATTGTTCTACCATATACTAGTCTAGAAGTACTAACTACGGAAGTATAAAAGAAAATACGAAGAGAATACCTTCACAACGTAGAAACTAGATAACTTCAAATAGGAGACGACTTTCGGAATTCCCGCCGGATAGGAGAAATAATATTTATTTTTTAGGGAGCCAGTCAAACCAAAATATTGATTTAATCCAAGTCGGATGATTTCTAGAGGCTCTATATGGGTCTATATTTATAGCTGGAAAAGAGGTTTAGAGGTCAAAGGTTACACAATGTGAGGCTAACGTAGATGAAAATAGAAAGAGAAAAACACGCCTAGTATGTGCCTAATGTGTTCGGCTGGACGACCATACATACACTACGGGCTGCAGTTTTTTTTATATATTTTTTATTCGGTCAACTGAAAAAAACATTTGTGAATAAAAATCTAGGGAAAGAATATGGCTGGTTGGGCCTGGCCCATATAGGAGAAAATAAAATTAGAGGGTGCCCCCGCAGGTACTATGCTCCGCATGAGCGCTATAGTTAGTTATGGGCCGCACGTATTGTTTTTTCTTTTTAAATAAATAAAAGAAAGAAAAAACGGAATAAGGAAAATATAATAAAACTTTTCCATAGGCATATTATATATTAAAATTCTCAGAATAAATTTTCCTAAACTGTGAACATTTTTCTGGTACCAAATAAAATACTTTAAAAAACATTTCTTTAATAACTCCAGAATTAAAAAGGAATTTGGATTACAAATAAATTTCAAATAGTTTCTGTCTGAAAATTTGAACCTCAAACAAAACATTGTCTCTGATTTTGGAGTGTTATTTTCGTCCTCTCATTTTATTTGTTTATCAGAGGGTTTTGAAAGGATTCGAACTCAAAATTGAATATGGATTATAAATGGAAATTTTTGGGTAAGTCCTTTTATTCCCTCTCATTAAACATTCAAAAAGTTTCAAATTTCACAGCATAAATCACACAAGCAATCATTATTACTTAATTAATATAACATTCCAAAAATTAGAATTTTTGGATGTTACAATAGGTTAAGAAGATGCAGGAGGATGAGCAGGCAGTTGATGATGCCCTTTACACACTAGCAATGGGTCCTGATACTGGGGTAAGACATTATGAATCTTGCGTTGTTGGAGATGTGCACTACAACACCATTGCACGCGACGAAGGAAGGAAGACACAAAATAGTGCCATCATGAGCACGGATACGTACGACAGAGAGACAACTGAAATGTATGTTAACATAATAGACATTGTTCAGTTAAAGTATATCTCCAGTTTTGAGGATCATCGGTGTGTGGTTCTGTTGTGCTGTCGTTGGTATAACCTATTTTACAGGATCGCAAAACCCAGAGTTGATGATTATTTCAAATCTATCAATGTCAGGGTGGCGTACCAGACCAACGAGCCTTTTATTTTGGCAAATCAAGCAACACAAATATTTTTCTTAGAAGACACATTTGCACGTAGTGATGGCTGGAGAGTATTGCAAAGGTTTGAGCAGAGGAATTTCTTTAATGAAGTGGCACAACAAGATGATGCTTATGCCCTTGATGTATAAGATTCCGCAGATGTTCCTAATATCTTTGAGAACCATCACGTCAATGACGCTGGCGAAAAGATTGTCTGTCGTGTTGTGGACATAAGAGTTGATCAAGAAGAAGCCAACGTTCTAGGACATTGAGGATGAAGAAGAAGATGACACTGTGGGGAATTACGATTCAGACTGATACACAGGGAGAAGATGTTGACGCTGCTGCTACGGATGATCATTAGATTGCTTTTGTCATATTTTCCTGTCAGAAGACGTTATTTTATATACTATGTGAAATTGTGTTTGCTATGACAACTGAAACCTGATGAACGCGTTGTTTAGTATTTTGCCATGAGAACATCACTCGTTATGTATGTTGATTTGTGTTTGGTGATTGTATGATGAATATAACATGATGACATTGTTGTTTAGTTGTACTCATATTTGGCGGTGAAACTTGAATTTGATGACATAGTTTGCTATTGGACTGCAATTTGCTCGACGTCTTCAAATGGGAACAAGGCTGACCCGACAGGGCCTCTGCTAATTTTTTTATTTATTACCAAAAGGGCCTCTGATATCTATTTATTTATGAGCAAAAGGGGATACCCACCGATTTCCTTTAATAGAAATCATTAGATGTTCACAACACTACGCCTAGCCTGCTACACAGGTTTCATTCATTACTAGTTTCAGCAAAGTGCCAATGTCATAGCCACTGAATACATCACGAGTACTAGATACACTTCAAATAAAGAGACAATCATCCTACAGAGCACATCGATTTTGCCCATTAACTTCACAAGCTCTTTCATCTCCTCATTGCTGTCAAGGCCATTCAGCAGCTGTTGCTTGGCCATGATCAGAGGAACTGCATCTTTAACCTTCTGCTCTGCATCTTCCTCTTCTGTCGTTCCTTTAGTTACTTGTCCAACACCCCAACCTGCTGGTATTGGGATTCCCGGGCTAACCAAATAATCAGCGTAGTTGCATTCCCCCACATCAGAAAATTCCAGAAATATAAATCACATGAATCTTCCCTTTTCTGCACGAACCAAATTGGAAGATCATCAACTAAACTATTAATAAAATCAGCAACTAAAAGTAGAAGAACAACACTTAAAAATATTATTACCCCATGATTCGGGCATTTGTAGAAGACTCGGCCATGGTTGAGGATTGTGTCGAGATGCGATAGATGACTCAGCGTGATCTGCAGCAGTGGCACCACACCGACGGCAGCGGGTTGCGATGAGCAACCGGCTATGGTGCATGTGCCTGTGGGGGTGTGATGAGGCCCACAGGCAATGGTACAGGTGGCGACTTGGCACATATCTGGTTGTTACCTGCTGCAGAACAGGTGGACGAGCAGCCAGCGGACAGGGTTGCTGCGCCCAGAGCTTCTGATGCTAGGCAGAGTAAGTAGAGAAGAGGAGAAGCGAACGTTGGATATGTCAGTTTCATTACTTGCAGAGTAGTATAACACCATATATAGTCATAGTCTAGGTTTGGATTCGAACCAGCTACAGGAGCACGTCTCTCTTTTTTCTAAAACTCTGCAACGTCTCTTTACTGGTACTGAGGGAGTCTTGGATTAGGGGGTGTCCGGATAGCCGGACTATACCTTCGGCCGGACTCCTGGACTATGAAGATACAAGATTGAAGACTTCGTCCCGTGTCCCGAAGGGACTTTCCTTGGCATGGAAGGAAATCTTGGCGATACGGATATGTAGATCTCCTACCATTGTAACCGACTCTGTGTAACCCTAGCCCTCTCCGGTGTCTATATAAACCGGAGAGTTTTAGTCCGTAGGACGGACAACAATGATACCATAGGCTAGCTTCTAGGGTTTAGCCTCTCTGATCTCGTGGTAGATCTACTCTTGTACTACCCATATCATCAATATTAATCAAGCAGGACGTAGGGTTTTACCTCGATCAAGAGGGCCCGAACCTGGGTAAAACATCGTGTCCCCTGCCTCTTGTTACCATCCGACCTAGACGCACAGTTCGGGACCCCCTACCCGAGATCCACCGATTTTGACACCGACATTGGTGCTTTCATTGAGAGTTCGTCTGTGCCGTCGCCATTAGGAAGGATGTCTCATCCCATCTTTAAAGACGACACCATTGCTAAGGGAGCTTTGGCTGTCGGCCAAACTCTCCGGCTAGGAGGTTTCCTTATGACCGCCTCTTCGGCTGCTGCGCCGACGATGACCTCTCGGGTCATCGAAAGCAATCTTCACGTCAGCTCGGAATTCTCCGAGCAGCTAGATCCAATGGAGCTCTCTTCCCTAAATGAGCTCTTGGATCGCATCGCCGCCCTGGGAGTCGCTACGGAGTACGACCAGATTGGGCCTAAACATGATCTGAGAGAGATTCACTCTCCCCAGGTCACCCATCACGTTGCCGTAGTAGAGGGACAGTGCGGCGACCCTTCATCTATCTTAATGACTAGCTTTGTCCGGATTCCCGATCCCTCTAGGGCGGATACCCGCGGAGGGGAGGATATCACTCAAGACCTGAACTTAAAGTCAGGCGACGGACTAGATTCATTGGGCCGCATCCAAGAATCCCAATGCCCGAGTTCGGAAACTCCCTGGTCCCTGGGTCTCAGATTGGGTGAGGTTTCGGATTTGATTCCACCCACCCACCCGTACATAAGAGATCTATCCCAAATTAGGCAAGAGCCTGAAGAAATAGTACATCATTACTGGGCCAGATTCCTCCTGGTTATGAACAGGATAAAGGACTGCCGCGAGGAAGACGCAATTTCATTCTTTTGTAATAATTGCATGGACAAGGGAATCCTCAAATCCATAAGTCGTCGTGATATTACACGCTTTGCTGACTTGGCGTCCATAGTACGAAAGTACTGTGCGATGGAAAGCGCCTGGAAAACTGAAACAAAATTTTGGGACAATCCGGCCCTGAATACAAACTCGATCCGAAATAAAAGGGTGCATCATCGTGAGACACCCGGGTTCAATACCAAAAAGAAAAAGCCCTCTACAGGGCACGGAACCGTACTGGAAGGATGGCTTGATGGACCCTGTAAAATTCACAGTGCAGAGGGCGCCACACCAACTCACAGCCTTAGAGCATGTTGCATACTCCGGCAGGTGGCAAAAATTGGCAAAGATCTTCTAACTCCAGAAGCCATAGAAAGTCACCCCAGAGAAACCAGTATGGTATTAACAATCTTCAAGACTTTCACATCAAATAATATGTGAAAAAGAACACTCCGACACAATTGGAGGCTCTACCAATGAAATAACACCCTCAGCCCACGTAATAATGGCCGTCATAGCCCCGTGGACAGAACCATTCCTCGCCTACATTACCAGGCAGGAACTCCCTGAGGACCAAAATGAGGCACGCTACATAGCACGGCGATCTAAAGCCTATAAAGTCCATGAGGGAGAATTTTATAAGAAAAGCACTACCAGAGACCTTCAAAGGTGCATCTTCGAAGAGGAAGGGCGGAACCTCCTGGCTGAAATTCATGCCGGACTCAGCGGACATCACGCTGCAGCTCGGTCCCTTGTAAGCAAGGCCTTCCGTACAGGCTTTTATTGGCCGACGGCCCGGGTAGACGCCCATGCCTTAGTCCAACAATGCATCGGTTGCCAGCTTTTTGCAAACCAAAGCCATATGCCACCCACCGCCCTCCAAACTATCCCCATCACTTGGCCCTTTGCGGTCTGGGGGCTTGACATGGTTGGACCCCTTAAAGGCGGAACCCACAAGAAAAAGTACTTACTGGTCATGGTGGATAAGTTCACCAAATGGATAGAAGCCAAGCCTGTTAAGACGGCCGAATCCGGACCGGTGATAGACTTTATATCCGGGGTTGTACACCGTTACGGCGTCCCCCGTAGCATCATCACTGATAACGGCATGAACTTTACGGCCGATGAGGTAAAACTCTGGTGCAAAAACATGGGCATCAAGCTCGATTATGCTTTCGTCTATCACCCACCAACCAACATCCAGGTCGAACATGCAAATGGTCTTATCATGAGCGGCATCAAACCCAGATTAGTATGATCCCTTAAGGAATCTAATATGCACTGGGTAGAGGAGCTCGACTCCGTACTCTGGGGGCTGCGGACCACGCCGAATCGCACCACCGGATACACACCATTCTTCATGGTGTACGGCGCAGAGGCAGTTTTGCCCTGCGACATAATTCATGACTCACCTCGAGTGCGCATGTACGAAGAAACAGAAGCCGAGCTCGATCGGCAAGACAGTTTGGACGCCTTGGAGGAAGAGCGTGACGTGGCAAAAGCCCGTTCCGCATTCTATCAACAGCAGGCTTGAAGATACCAAAGCAGAGAAGTACGGGCCAAAAATTACAATGTTGGCGAATTAGTTCTACGCCCGCCGGAGAAGAAAAAGGACAAACTCAAGCCCAAGTGGGAAGGTCCCTTCATAATCGACCAAGTCCTAACTGGTGGAGCATACCGCCTGCGAGATGCATCGGATTACCGACTCGAGCCGAACCCATGGAACGCAGCCCGTCTACGAAGATTCTATGCCTAGCGTCGGACTCTGTGTTCGTCTCCTTCCTCTGTCCATTTTTATGTACTTTTTGTCTTACATTTCTCTCCTTCTCCTCTCTCTCTTATAGCCTTTAAAGGCTCATAAAATGACGCGCTATCCGCGCTCATTAAACCTGGGGGCTTCTTTAAATAGAAGCTTATTTATACGGGCTTCATGCCCAACACATGTGTTACACTTCCACATGTACCTTTTATTCGCCATGATATGCATCGATATGACTTAAGTTTTGGCCAAGCTGGGTTTCCTGGCTCCTGTGCTTACCCCTACGTTCCCGATTGTTCGGCTAGGTGGTAAAGGGAGCACCTCTGCGATTGTTACTGCCGGGTCAGCCGGATGTGTACCTTAGACTGGGTGAAGCTAAAAGCTAGCATTATTAAGGGAATATTCGGTCGGTGAACTAAAGATGATCTTTTCTTATTTTTTATCTATACGCCCCCAGATGTTTTTCCTGCGCCTCTTTTCGCAGAATGGACATGCACTTTAGGGCATGCCTCCCAGGGAAAGGAACCCCTAACGGAACTATTCTCCCTGGAAGATGTTTCTTACTAACCATGTAATATAACATAACTAGTTGGGCACTTGTCTGTTCAAGCACTAATGACCCCTACGCCTGATCTCCATGCATACCCCGGTTCTTATATAACCGCGAGGGTATTCGGACACACTCAGGACCGTCAGGTCCCGAGGTTGAAGCGAAAAGGTCGGCCATGACAAACGATCTACATTCCGGCTAAAAGGAATTACACATGTCAAATAAAATTACATAGTCAATCTGACTGATAGTATTCCTCTTCAATACCATCTAACAGTCTGTCTAGTTTACAGTCCTGTTGGGAATACTTTGCGGCCAACTCTACTTGGCCGTATACTAAGATCACAGGGATCTCCTTCCCATCGGGCCCTACGGGTCCGACCTCGGCCATGTGGGTTGGATCAGCCTTCGTGTACCGCGTCTTCACCATGGCCCAGGCCTCCCTGGCGCCTTGACGGCAGGACGACATCTTCCACAATCGGAAGCGCCGCTGCGCTCCCTTCAGCTTCTCTATAGGCTCCCCAAGGCCTTCGGGCATGGAGACGGATGGCCATAAAGCCTGGGCGACGCCTTGCATCACCTGCCGAACTCGTTCATGCAGTTGTGAGAGCTCGGGAAGAAGGTCACCCGTAGAACCGGACATTTCCTCTGCAGGATGACCTGTTAGCATACCTATAGACATTACTCTGTTAGTCGACTTCCTCGCCGAACTCTTTTTCGAAAGTTCGTTTAAGCACTTACTATATATGCCGCGTCGAAGCCGCTGATTCTCCTTCACGGAGTCAGACAGCTGGGCATGAACGTCCTTCAGTTCAACGCCCAGCTTGGTGTTGGCATCTTGGAGATTGTTCTTCTCCCGCCTCACCTTTGTCAGCATGCTCTCACCAGACTTCAGCTGGCGTCGGAGTTGTTGCACTTCCGGATTTAATCCGGCGCCATCTGCAATTTCATTTGTTAGATTTGCACCTACGCCGCACTTTGCAAAATACTTATCTTTCGAAGTGTATATTACCAGAGGGGGTCTCCTTGGGCTCCCCTGCCGCGGCTAGTGCGGCCTCAAGTTGGGCTTTGCACTCTTCCAGCTCCTGGGATAGCAGGGTATTCTTTTATGTAAGAACCTGCATAACAGATGATCCTTAAATCGGTTATTCTAACTGTTTCAAGTCTCGGGGGCTACTGGTATATATATATATAATTACCAAAATTTTCTTACCCATATGTCTTTCACATACAGCTCCGTGGCTCTGGCTAGACCATTTTGAGCGGCACGGAGGTACGCGTCTCCCGAATTAAAGGCATCCAATGCCTCTTGGGAGAAACAAGCGTCGCGAAGAACTGTCTGGCGACGCCTGTGGTTCATGGCGCTCTCCACCTCGGAATTGGTGGCAGACAGCCTGTCCGCATCTTTCGTCGGAGGAGTGTCCAGTGCGCGCCTCGTGTTCGCCTCCACTTCCGGACCAGGCTTTGGAGCCTGGCTGGTGGAGGCGCGATTGGCAGCCTCTCCGGATATAGTCCGGCGAGGTCTCTTCGTCCTGAAGAGAGCACGAGCGTTAATATGCCTCGAAGGAATAACACCTGGGAATAAGGTGGCGCGCTATACCTTTGCGCCGGTGCCTCAGACTAGACCGCACTTCTTTTTCAGCTCACGGGGCCTTGCTGCCCCTCGTTGGCTAGTCGCCGCAGACTCGGCCTCCCGTCTCAAGGGCCTCCCCTGCAAAACACGGTTGTCATACGACAATCGAAAACACGCGAGGACAGATCCATTTTCAAAGTGCTGGGACCCCGGTCTCAGTTACCTGTGAGGCTGGGAGTAGCCCTGGATAATCGTTCGTAATGGCCACCAAGGCGTTTTCCTTGCTCAATTGATGAAACACTCCATCAATCAGCTCCACAGATAAGTCCGGATCCTCTTGAGAGGCCGGGTCGAGGGACGGTCCTGGATCCTCGGGTTGTGGAGGAGGGCTGCTTATTCCTTTAACAGCCTGGCGCAGTTCCTGCGTTGAAGTCGTTAGACTAAAAATTTAAAAATGGGAATATAAAACGAATGGGCAAGTAAAAGTGTCCACTTACTCAACTTGGGGGATTGTACATAGAAAATCCACCCCATGGGTTGACGCGGAGAAATTCCTCTGCTTCTCCCTTGTACAAAGCAGAGAAGGTCTTTATTAGAGCGGCAGCCGAATCCGGCCCCTTACGACCGTAGCGGGTGGCGTCGTCCTCCCCGTTGAAGTCCCACATGGGGCGGCCTCTATACTGAAGTGGCTGCACCCCTCCATGATGCATGCGGCCATGACCCCGATCATGGTCAGTCCGAAATGAGCTAACAATCTTATCCGCCCCATCAGGTAAATAACGTCCCTGTCACTTTCCCTCCGAGGGCTCCGTGGACGCCAGCTTAGGCGCTTCTTTAGGGGAGCACTGTCGAACTCAGGGAGGCCGATCCGGACAGGATCAGGCAGCGGACGTCCTCTATATAAAACCATTCCGAAGGCCAATCCTCGGACGCCTTCTTTGGGGTTCCGGATAGATATCCGGTCTCGGCGATGCGCCACACTTCGGCTCCGCCCACTTGATACATCGACCCCTCCTTAGAGCGGGGCACAAGGTAGAATAACCTTTTCCACAGCGTGAAATGAGCCTCGCAGCCCAAAAACAGCTCGCAAAGGGCTAAGAAGCCCGCGATATGTAATATGGAGGCAGGCGTGAGGTTGTGCAGCTGGAGGCCATAGAACTCTAGAAGCCCCCGGAGAAACGGGTGAATTGGAAATCCGAGCCCTCTTATTAAGTAAGGGGCAAGGCATACCCGCTCTCCTTTGGAGGGATTGGGGGCGCTCTCCACTTGCTCTCCGCCATTATAGGTGGCAAGTCCGGCTCGAACCGGGACCATATAGGCCGGGGGGAGAAATCCCTTGGTTTGGAGCTTCACTAGCTCGCTGTGCGGGATGGAGCACCTCTTCCAATCTCCAGGCTGAGGGCTGGAGGGGCGAGAGGAGGAGCTGCGGTGGCCGGCCATGATAGAATGGACCTCTGTCGGATGCGCTTTGATGAATACTCGCGGAAGGGAGAAGGTGTGGGTTGGATCTAAATCCTCATCCCCTTAAATAGGCAGCTCATTCGCGCGGCTAGGGGTGTAAATATAAAAAACACCCTGACTTTTCGTATTCGTTTGATACGTGGAAAACAGCCATTATTGGACGTAGAAGCCGAGGAGCACTACATTTACAAGGAACCAAACAATATTCAGCAGGTACACGGAATTTGGAGAAGAACCCGCCTTGCAACGCCGAAGACAATTTGCGCCAGACTCATCGTCATTGAAGCCTGGTTCAGGGGCTACTGAGGGAGTCCTAGATTAGGGGGTGTCCGGATAGCCGGACTATACCTTCGGCCGAACTCCTGGACTATGAAGATACAAGATTGAAGACTTCGTCCCGTGTTCGGAAGGGACTTCCCTTGGCGTGGAAGGCAAGCTTGGCGATACGGATATGTAGATCTCCTACCATTGTAACCGACTCTGTGTAACCCTAGCCCTCTCTTGTGTCTATATAAACCGGAGAGTTTTAGTCCATAGGACGGACAACAATCATACCATAGGCTAGCTTCTAGGGTTTAGCCTCTCTGATCTCGTGGTAGATCTACTTTTGTACTACCCATATCATCAATATTAATCAAGCAGGACATAGGGTTTTACCTCCATCAAGATGGCCTGAACCTGGGAAAAACATCGTGTCCCCTGCCTCCTATTACCATCCGACCTAGACGCACAGTTCAGGACCCCCTACCTGAGATCCGCTAGTTTTGACACCGACAGGTACACTAGCTTGTTCTGTACGCCTTCTCAAGTCTTTGATTTTCTTTCCTTTTTTGCGAGGAAGGAAGGAGGACAAAATAGAGAGTTCCTAGGACTCGAACCCAAGACCTCTCGATTGAAAACCAAGGGTGCTAGTCACTTATGTGGTGAACATTCCCTGGGAGGAGGACGGCACACGAACACATTTTCCTCGCAGTTTAAGTTAGACGCAAGATCGAACAGTTGCAGTTTCAGGAATGTTATTATGCGAATGAGCCTAGTTTTTCTTTTCTTCCTATATATAAAAAAATATGCTACTTGGTGTCAGCTTAGTCAACAAATGATTGTGAACCTTGACCGTTGGATTGACATTAAATGTCTGTCGTGTTTGTTTAGTCTCTTCTTCCTCCAGCTGCCAAAGCCAAACCAGCGTCAGCGGGACCGCCTGCTCCCGCCTCCCATGGCTGGCTGTGCTGCCACGCACCCATCATGGCCACATCGCACCCTAAAACTCTACGCATCTTCCCCGGCTCCTGTTCATTCCCGTCCGAGGCCTCACCATCGTTCTCCGCCTTGGTTCGCTCGCCGTGGCGCCACCCTCCGGTGTTGTCAACATGGTCAACAACCGAGAGGAATAAGGAGATGACTGTACATGGTGAGTGTCATGGATATGTCATGGCAGATGCCCTTATTGTCAGGACTTAGTAATGAGGCCAACGCATCCAAGTAGTAGCTTGAAAGGGTTGGTCAGAATCGAGAGACGCAAGGTTTTACCCAGGTTCGGCCCCTCACGGTGGAGGTAAAAGCCTACATCCTGCTTAATTGATATTGATGATGATGAACATGATTACAAGGGTGCTCTATCTCGAGAGCTATAGACTTGTTTGTCTAACCCTATTTTGTCCAACTCGTGGAACTTATCCCTCTTGGGGTGCCCTGTCCCTCCTTATATAAGTTCGAGGGGCGTGTTACATGTGTAGTCCTAGTAGGACTAGGACTACTCTATTACAAGTGGAATCCTAGTCTTGCTCCGTTTGTAAGAGGATATTCCTTATGCCTTAAACTGGCCCACCATAACATGAGTCGGCCTTCCATGAGCCGCCTTCTGGGCCACCGGGCCTTGTCGCTCCTCTGACCCGCCTGCCGGGTCACCAATGAACCGCCAACTCTGGGCGGGTTACTAGTCAGTCGCCGGGTCAGGGCAGGTCACCAATGAGTCACCATGCCCGGACGGGTCATATATCCGGTTGGGTTATACCGCGAGGTATATCCCCGACATTAGCCCCAGTTTAATTTGTATTTATCCATGTTAAACTCATCCTGATCATCCTTAAGTCCTTGTTATTTCCTCCTTCTGGGAAGTCCGGGTCAATAGACCAGCTTCATAATCAATTTGCTAACATTGGCTTCTCACAGAAATATTGTGAAGAATAATTCATTTGATTCAGCTCCCACAACTTAACAAAAATATTGGTCTTGAAATACTCACCTAATTTTCAGCCAGGTTGAAGATGTAGAACTTGCCGGTTTATCATTGCTAAAATTGCTGGTTTGTAAATATTGATGGCACCGGGTTATAATTGTTGCTAACATCAAGCTTGAAAGTGTACCTCCCTTATATGCATATCACTTGTAGCCCCCAAGTCTTAAGAAAGGAGCGTAGTAACAACTTAAGACTTGCTTCAATACAAATGTTGCAACCTTAAAGAAATCCAGGTTGTTCCTCTCAATCACTAATCAAAATTTAATATTCGACATATGTAGCCCCCAAGTGTTGTGTTGTCATGCTTGTAGCAACCTAGGACTTGTAATTGCCTTATGCTCATAAAACTTCAACCAGTGTAGCCCCCAAGGGCCGGGTCATTATGCAATAATGAGCAGGGACTTTGTAGAAATGATCATGTAGACTTGAGCAGCAACATGTAGCCCCCAAGGGCCAGCTCAGCAAGATAAACTGAGCTAGGACTTTATATATAGTTCATTTAAAATAACATCATATGATGTAACCCCCACCATGAGGCTCGAACCCACGTCCATAAGGTTAAGAGCTTTGTACTCTACACACTCAGCAATGAACCCTTCAATATAATGGATTAAAGCTTGTGTACCTTGAATTTTTGACAGGAGCAATTAGTAGCCCCAAGGGCCGGCTCATTACAATGTGGTGAATTGGGTCTTCAATAAGGTGAGCAAAAATGACTTTGCATTAGCCCCAAAATGCCATGGCGCATGCTAGCAACATGGGACTTGCATATTTGATGTAATCTCAACCTGAATAATGTAGCCCCCAAGTGGCGGGTCGTAAGCCTGCAGTGACTTGGGACTATTCATTCCATTGTAGAATAAACCATATCCATTGTTAAAATAATAGCCATAGCGTTGAAACAACTTTGAAAACCTTAATCATAATACTAGTTATTGATAACCATAATAAAAGTCCAGCAATGTTGGCGTTTCAAGATTTGAATAATATAATCCAGTATGAAAACCTCAATCATTCAATATCATCATGACAATCTAGCCAAGTTTGGCTATTAAAGATTTGAATACCTTATCGGTTGGCAACTAAATCCGGAGTTTAAATACTTAGTGGTTGTCGGTGTCGAAACCGGCGGATCTCGGGTAGGGGGTCCCGAACTGTGCGTCTTAGGTCGATGGTAACAGGGGACAGGGGACACGATGTTTACCCAGGTTCGGGCCCTCTCTATGGAGGTAATACCCTACATCCTGCTTGATTGATATTGATGAATACGAGTATTTCAAGAGTTGATCTACCTCGAGATCATAATGGCTAAACCCTAGAGGTCTAGCTTGTATGGATACGGTAATGAATATCTCTCCTATCCGGACTAACTCCTCTGGTTTATATAGACACCGGGAGGATCTAGGGTTACACAAGGTCGGTTATAGAAAAAGGAATCTACATATTTGGTCACCAAGCTTGCCCTCCACGCCAAGGAGAGTCCCATCCGGACACGGGTGCAGTCTTCGGTCTTCGTATCTTCACAGCCAATCAGTCCGGCCAATGGCTAGCAGGCCGGACGCCCGAGGACCCCTTAGTCCAGGACTCCCTCAGTAGCCCCTAAACCTGGCTTCAATGACAAGGTATCCGGCGCGTAGATCTATCTTCGGCATTGCAAGGCGGGTTCCTCCTCCTAAACTCCAAGATAGTCTTCAGATGAAACAATCGTGTCCGGATCTGCAACACACAGCCGTATAGAGTATAATATTTCACTAATCCAATCTGCCGACTACTTTAGTAACATGACGTCACGTCAGTCCGGCCATAATTTCAAACCATTTTTCGTCTATCACTCCATGTTTCGAGACGCGGTTGCCATTGGCACGTCTTGTCAAAGCAGAGATCATGTCCCCTTATTGCAGGATTTTCATCAATGCCGGCGCGGGTAACCCAACCATGCTGTTTACACAGCCCTTGGGAACAGGCGAGTTTAGAGCGAGTGGGGAGGCGTTCAATATTCACTGCCTTTATAAGGGGATAAGGACTCCTCGTTCTTCTCCCACGCCTTCTCTCTTCCTCTGCCCTTCCACTCTTGAGCTCCAGCGCCCAAGTTCCCATCTTCTTCCCACTCAAGCGAGCACTCAACCATGTCTGGATCCAGAGGTCAAGGCAAGTGGATGGTCTCCTCCGTCAAGGAGGAGGACATTACTGAGCTTCTGGTGGTCGGGTATTTGGCGAAGGAAATCGCCTACCGTCTTCCAGCCCAGGGGCAAGTCGTCCCCACACCTCATTTCCTCCGCGGGCTAGGGTTTCCACTCCACCCTTTCATCCGCGGGCTAATGTAATATTACGGGATAGACTTCCACAATCTATCCCCGAACTCCTTCCTCAACATTTCAGCGTTCATCATCGTGTGTGAGGCCTTCCTCCGCATTCAACGCCACTTCGGGCTGTGGCTCAAGGTCTACAATGTGAAGCCAAAGGTGGTGGATGGCCAGCACGCAGAGTGCGGAGGCGCCATGGTGAGTAAGCTGACCAATGTCTCCTGGTCGAAAGGTACTTTCATGGAGACTTCCAAAGAATGGCAGAAACAATGGTTCTACACCACAGAACCCCGCGATGCTAGCTAGGCTGCAGTTGCCGAATTCAACTCTAGCGCTTCAATGCGGCTCACCTCCTGGGTCGAGAAGAGCCCGAGTTGGTCTTTGTCACACAAGCTGATAGCGCTAGAGACGCGCGTCTAAAGCATGGTGGACAAAGACATCAAGATCGTCGACGTAATCCAGGTGATGCTAGTTCGCCGGATTCTTCCGTGCCAAAGCCAAAGTCTCCCTTTATGGTAGTTCAATCCGAAAAAGCACCATACCCTGAAGAGGCTCTTTGAGATCACTCATTAAGATGTCTGGAGGTTGCTTTTCAAGGGCAACGAGACACCGCCAGCCACAGATTCAGATCGCGGGCACGACATTAACCACCCCGCAAGCGAGGTAAGTTTTTAACACATCCTCTACCTGTTTATTTCAAGGAGGGTGTCTGAACTTTTATTATCATTGCTTCTCCAGGAATGGATGAAGAGGGCGAAGTGGATCCAATGTCCAGCTCCACTGCCTGAGGAACCAGTCATCTCGCGTCTAGCGAAGATGTTGGTGCCGACACTAGAGAAGAAGGCCATGGGGAAGGCCAAGGGGGTCCGGCGTGGCCCCCTCCGCAAGGTCATTTTGGACATAATGTCCGAAGACCAAACCCGTTCCTCCACCGCCGAAAACGACGATGAGGAGGAGGAGAGCGACTCTCCCCCTAATGGGGGGAGAAAGAAGAGGGCGGCCTCCATGAATCTGGAAGAGGAAGAAAGAAGAGGGCGCCCAAAAGGGGGAAAGGCCCTTTACCGGGCAGCTTCGCATGGGACGTAGATAGCAGTCCGGAGCGACGCCCCCAGAATGAGCCCCTTGCCGCATCGTGAGTACTAAGAACGCTTACATGCCCATTTATTCGGCCCTTCCACTTTATGATATTTACATGGATTAATCATGTTACTGCAGTCCGGCCCGTGACAGCTCCCAGCGATCCTCATCAGAGGACTCATTGGACTCAAAGGAGATGGCAGCGAGACACCACCGGTCTCTTACTCTCCCAGGGCCAAGGGAGATGATGAAGTGCTCTCCCAACAGACCTTCCCAGGCCGGGAAGAGGCTCCGGAGGTGCGAGAAGGAGAAGCCTCCGTCGCTGAACACTAGGGGAGCCAATCCCCATGGAGATTGCGGGTGAGGGCCGTATTCAGTTCGGACCTCAACTGGACTCGATTCCGGAGACCGATACGGCTACGGACTCAGGCACACAATCTCCTTTGAAGGAAGGGGGTATGCCTATTCCACTAGTGATCCCTGTCCAACCAGGGGCTCTAGATAATCTGCTGGAAGCGCTGCGAGGCGCTTCCATTGTGGATGAGCATCGTGCTCTTATGGGTACAATGATTGAAAGGGTTCAGGCCGCCAAGAGCGGACTAACCAAAGCCTGCGACAACCTGCTGACAGGTTTTGAGGTAAGCGATGCAAAAAGAGAAAATCCCAATATAGATAGTAGCCCCTGAGACACTGTCCGGTGTTCGGGAAGAAAAGCCAGACAAAGGATCAATCCTCCATTGTGGAAAACTAATTAAATGTCTGAAATGAATACACACGCGTCACTGTTGGCCGCCTCCTCACATACTGCCGAGGTTTCCGAACTGAAGCGGAGACTGGAGCAGGCCGAGGAGGAGCTCGGCCAGGTGAGGAGGCAGCTCCAGGAAAACCAAGGTATGTGATAACCCGTTATGTAGTCGAAAAAAGTAAAATGACATGCATTTCACCGAAGAGTCATGATATGTACAGAAGCGACGACCGAGGTCGAGGCCCTGAGAGAGGCCCTAGTTGAAGCCAAGGGGAAGGCTGTCAAGGAGTAGGCCACCCATAAGAGGCTCAAGGCCCGGGTCAACGAAATCCCACAGGAGCTCCAGGACGCGGTGAGGAAGTGCGAGACCTTGGAGCACAATGCGTCGGCTAAAGGGGCCAAACTCGCCAAGGCTCGTAAGAGTGTGGAGACGGCCCGGAGTGAAGCCCAGGGCGCCTTCCAGGAGATCCAAGAGGCCAGGAAGATCGCGGCGGGTAAGGCATTCAATATGCAAAGCAAGAATGTGAAGAGGAAATATCTTTTACAGGCACTGATTCGGAGTTCTCCAGGGGCTTTCATTGATCTGCCATGCAGTGTGACCGACGCCGCGGAGTTCTTCCGAGCTGAAGAAGGGGGCTCCACGGAGAAGTTGTTCTGGTCACAATATCTTGCGCTGGAACATCCGGTGCCCTTCAGCGATCAGCTAAAACAGCTGGTCGAGCTGCACAGGGTAGCCGAGTTGGCCATGAAGGATTTAACAATCCGGCTATGGCCAGCCGAAGCTATACCCAGCAGTTACTTTGGCCTCGTGAAGAGGTTGGTTGATGCATGTCCTCGGCTAGACGTCATCAAGCGGTCCGTCAGCATTGAAGGCGCGTGTCTGGCCTTCTCCTATGTCAAGGTCTGGTGGGCGAAGATGGACGCCGTCAAGTTGACGACCGGGGGGCCGCCTAAGGGCAAGGAGCACTGCACACCCGAGCAATACTTTGGCGATGTCTTGGAGGGGTCCCACATTGTTGCGGATCATTGTGCGAAAGACACTATCTTTGAATGAATGTATTCGAGCTCTCTCTACCTTGTATGATAAAACAAAGTGATTGTGCAATATAATGATTGTTATGTTTTTAAATATTTACTTCCTATGCGGCCGTGTTGTATGAAATCTGAGGGTTAACCAGTCATCGGCTTCTGCCCCCACGTAGGTAGTATGGGGGTGTTCGGGATGGAATCTAAACAATCTTGATCGAATTAGATGGTCCTTGAAGGAGTTGTTTAGCGCAACGAACCAGGCAACCAGACTATGCGGCTGTAACGCCCTCACTTAGACATAGGAGTTTGACAATAAAAACATTGGTGCGGCCCCTAGTATCTGGACTAGAGTGCTATAAGCGTTTGATCGGGAAGTACCAATCCTTCGCATAATGCGGAAGAAATATCCAACGATTTGCAACCTCCGAACAGCTGACCGGCTCTCGCCGCATTATGATAGTCAGCTTTCGGCTTTCTCTACTGAGGTGCTCCTTTGGATAAACCAAGGCACAATCGTAGTAGTTCTCCCTTTACTACCTTAGCCGATATAGTGGACCATAAGGTAGCAAGCACAGGAGCCGAGCAACCCAACTATTGACCAAAGACATGATTCGGAGCCAATGCATATAATGCTAAATTCATGGTGTCGAACTCTACTTATAAAAAGTGTTCGTATTTTTTTGTCGTAGTGTGGGGTGCTATGAAGCCCCTGGAAAACATCAAACGTACCGAACTGTACGGGTGTTGCTTGATAAAGTTACTAGAAAAGATAAAATAGGGAAAAAAAAGAAGAACAAGTGATAAGCTAGGGCCGTAAAATTTGAGCCACAACCTATTCTTATTATAATTTCATTGGTGCGTTAAAGTGCGTTTATACAAGTAATGCAATAAGCAGGAGGCTAGTTACTATGCCTGAATCAAGGGAGAGCTGCACGTGGGTCCTAAAAAATAGGTAGAGTGATCGTTAACGAAACCACCTAGAGAAGTCCCCCATATGCATGTGCTTCTTGCCGCCTTGGTGTATTTGTACTTCAAGAGTACCGATGATCAGGCCATCAGATGGGGCCTGCGGGATAGAAACCTGAAAAGGAAACGAATAAAAGTGAAAGTATGTGTGTATCTGGTGTCGGTTAAGCCGTATTGTGGATCATAAGCTAGCTATGCCTCCGTCGATGCCCATGGAATTTTTAGTGCGTAGTTATGTACGCGCAGTGTGAATGCCACCACTTGATCAGGACTGAGACGGAGGCCGGATTGCGAGTCGAGCTCCTGACGAGCCGAGCTGTCCTGCTGTAGGGTAGTTTGAAATCTCTTGACGGTGTCCGTGGGTTTGGCAGCTGAATGAAGGTTCTGCTTGAGAAGCCCGCTCTATACTTCTGCTGCTAAGGCAGCTGTGTGCTACTTTGTACGGAGGGACATTCTGTATTTCCATTGACTGTTATGACGCCACGTGGGCCAGGCATCTTGAGCTTGAGATAAGCATAGTGTGGCACTGTGTTGAATCAGGCGAATGCGGTTCATTCGAGCAGCGCATGATAGCCGCTGCGAAAGGGGACGATATCGAGGATTAACTCCTCGCTTCGGAAGTTGTCCGGAGATCCGAAGACAACCTCTAGTGTGATTGAGCCCATGCAACGGGCCTCTATGCTTGGTATAACTCCTTTGAAGGTAGTCTTTGTGGGTTTGATCCGTGATGGATGAATGCCCATTTTGCGCACTGTATCCTGATAGAGCAATTTGAGGTTGCTGCCACCGTCCATCAGGACTCACGTCAGGTGGAAGCCATCAATTGTTCGGTCCAGGACTAGTGCGGCTGATTCTCCATGCCGGATGCTGGTCAGATGATCCCGATGATCAAAAGTGACCGGGCATGATGACCATGGGTCGAATTTTGGGGCGACTGGCTCTATCGCATAAACGTCCCTTAGTGCGCGCTAGCGCTCCCTTTTGGGGATGTGTGTAGCATATATCATGTTCACCGTTTTGGCTTGAGGGGGAACTTCTTCTTCCCCCCTGAGTTCGGTTGCCGGGGCTCTTCGTCATTGTCCTCACTTTGTGATCCCTTTTCCTTGTTCTCGGTGTTTAACTTCCCGGACTGTTTGAAGACCCAACAATCCATGTTGGTGTGATTGGCTGGTATGTCTGGGGTGCCATGTATTTGGCATGGGCGGTAGAGTATGCGGTACAAGATGGAAGGTCCCTGACTATTCCTTTTATACGGCTTCTTCCGCTGATCGGACTTGGAGCCGCTGAATCCGGCATTAACTGTAGTGTCATCAGTGTTATTACCAGTGCTTCGGCGCTTGTGTCTATTACGTCGGAGCTTGCAGTTGCTGTTTTTTATCTCGGAGGGGTCCGGCTCGCTGGCTGTGTTTTTGCTATGAGCCAACCAACTGTCCTCACCCATGTAAAAGCGGGTCATGAGTGCCATGAGGGCTGCCATAGATTTGGGCTTTTCTTTGGTCGAGATTTCAGGCGAGCCATTCGTCATGGATGCTATGTTTAAAGGCCACTAGGGCTTCGGCATCCGGACAGTCCACGATCTGGTTCTTTTTAGTTAGGAACCTAGTCCAAAATTTCCTGGCTGACTCCCCGAGCTGTTGAACTATGTGGCTTAAGTCATTGGCATCTGGTGGCCGGACATATGTACCTTGGAAGTTGTCAAGGAAGGCCTCTTCCAAGTCCTCCCAGCTACCAATAGAATTTTCAGGCAGGCTGTTTAACCAGTGCCGAGCTGGTCCTTTAAGCTTGAGCGGGAGGTACTTGATAGCATGGAGGTTATCTCCCCGGGCCATGTGGATGTGGAGGATAAAATCCTCAATCCATACCGCGGGATCAATTGTCCCATCGTATGAGTCGATATTCATGGGTTTAAACCCTTCGGGGAATTCATGGTCCATTACATCATCAGTGAAGCAGAGAGGGTGTGCAGTGCCTCTATATCGGGTTGCGTCGCGACGTAGCTCCAATGGAGTCCGTCTGCGGCTATCGGCTCGGGTGTGACTAGGTTTGTTACGTCTGAATAGGTAGCCAACATTACGTGTCGAGGAACGTCCTCACGATCCGTAAATCCGATATGTATGACTGTGTGATGATTTACCTCTGCCTTTGCGATGAGGCTGGGCAGGCTGGTGTTCGGCTTGAGTTGCCGCTTTGTCCCGTCCACGTGGTGGTCGGTCAGCTACATTGCGCGATGGTGGTATGTGTTCCGGCGCCTCGTCGTCGAACTGAGGTAGTAATTTTCGCTTCGGGTAGCTTTTGGCTGGGTGCTTGAGGCCGTATTCTTCGGCTGCTAGGACGTGGTCCATTTATCATTGAGCAGATCTTGGTCAGCTTGAAGCTAATGTTGCTTCTTTTTTAGGATCCTTGCAGTGGATATTAGTTGGCGCTTGATGCTCTCCTACTCAAGAGCTTCCTCAGGCACAATGAAATCTTTGGTGCTAAGGCTCGCCTCATCCATGGAGAGCGGAAGATAATAACTATCCTTCGAGTCCTCATGCGTGGCCTATCTACCAGGGCTAACCTGCCCATTTTCCCATTCATCCCGTTCGGTAGCTGCGTGAATGGGGTCTTCGTTGTCTTCGGCACCTTCCGGAGTGTTATCTTTTCCTATGCCTGTGTTGCTATCTTCACTGCAGCGTGACTTAGAGCGGCACCGCTGACGCCGGTGTTTCGATTGTATCTCAGGAGGTTTATCCTCAACTGGGTCTTCTTTGTCATCGCCGCTATTCTTCTTTGGTGCATCCACCATGTACACATCATACCAGGAAGTGGCCGTCCAGCCTCCGGTGAACGGCGGGTCCTAGGCCTCTTCTTCTCCGGCATCGTCGTCCATACCATCGATGTCATCAGAGCCGTAATCGAGCATGTCGGTTAAGTCTTCAACAGTGGCTATAAAGTGGGTGGCGGGTGGGGAGTGAAATTCCCTGTTATCAGCTTCTAGTTCGAAGCGGATATAGTTCGGCTGTGAGTCCCCTGCCAAGGACAGGTTCTTTAATGAGCTTAGCACGTCACCCAAGGGAGAGTACTGGAAGATGTCTGCGGCGCTAAAATCGAAGATCGATAAACGATCAAGTTCGGCGTCTATGGACTTACATGGTTTGAAAATTACACCCGGAGACGAGTCCGCGGTTCCCGTGACAAAAATATTGTGTGAGTTTATGTCCATGTGCGGCTCCAACACCGGGGAATCTGTGGCCTCCGTGGTGGGGTTGAACATCCAATCCTTGGATGCCGCAGTATGCTCCAGATCTAAGGCCGGAGTGGTCACATGAGCTATCACCTGGCTGCGGTTTGACGACAGATTTAGGTCATGTTCGTCAAGGTGGCCGGGAGCGGTCACCGCGGTCTCGAATCCGGCGAAGATGAAATCTCCACAGATGTCTACAATGTAGTTCAAACTCCCAAACCTGACCTGATGGCCAGGGGCATAGCTATCGATCTTCTCCAGGTGACCAAACAAGTTGGCCCGCAGTGTGAAGCCGCCAAACACGAAGATCTGTCTGGGGAGGAAGGTTTCTCCTTGGATAGCGTCACTATCGACGATTGAAGGAGCCATCGAACTTTCGTCGATTGCACAGTGGAACTCTCAATGAAAGAACCAATGTTCGTGTCAAAAACGACGGATCTCGGGTAGGGGGTCCCGAACTGTGTGTCTTAGGTCGATGGTAACAGGGGACAAGGGACACAATGTTTACCCAGGTTTAGGCCCACTCTATGGAGGTAATACCTGACGTCCTGCTTGATTGATATTGATGAATACGAGTATTACAAGAGTTGATCTACCTAGAGATCGTAATGGCTAAACCCTAGAGGTCTAGCTTGTATGGATACGGTAATGAGTATCTCTCTTATCCATACTAAGTCCTCCGGTTTATATAGACGCCTGGAGGATCTAGAGTTACACAAGGTCGGTTAGAGAAAAAGGAATCTACATATTTGCTCACCAAGCTTGCCCTCAACGCCAAGGAGAGTCCCATCCAGACACGGGTGCACTCTTCGGTCTTCGTATCTTCACAGCCCATCAGTCCGCCCATGGCTAGTAGGCCGGACGCCGGAGGACCCCTTAGTCTAGGACTCCCTTAGTGGCCCTTGGCCGATGGGGACTTAATGCGCATCCACTATAATCTGGGATTTTGGTAACCCGACGGTTTATAGCCTTTGTGAAAATCAATAATTGATAACCCTTGTGAAACACCAATTTCAATTTTTGATGATGGGCTTGAACTTAATCATTTATGTAAGTCATAGCTCTGCAAATCCTACACAGAGTTTAAACAACATATGCCCTGGCGATTTAATGTCAAAAGCTAGGGCTGGTAACAACCCAAACATAATATAGTCTTATGCAATTATGAAAAAGCCTAGCATTAAGGCCATTGAAGCCTAAACATACTGGCGACTTAAAGTCAAAAGCCAGGGCGGGTTATCAAACCTCACATATTCATCCAATCAATTTAAAAACGTACCTGGAAAATTGGCTCAAATTGCCGGCTTACATCGCCACATGCAGTGAGGGTGTCAATCCCAAAGCGCATAATTCAAATGGCGCAATCCAAATATATACTGGTGACTTAACGTCCAAAGCCAGGGCGGTTTACCAAACCCAACATATTCATACCATTATTGAAAAGCATACTTGTATATTAATACCATGGTAATTTCTTGATAATTATAATCCGGGCCAGTATCAACCCGGAGTCATGAAATATCATCAGTTTGATTTCTCAAAGCAAAATATCATGGAGACTTAAAATCTGCCATCAGGGCGGATTATCAAACCAAAACATGCTCAATGATGAGTCATATAATCAAGGCTACATGGCCTGTGAAATCAGTTCATACTGCCGGCTTACAATGCCAGATGCAGCAAAGGTAATAGCCCAAACAATTAGAGCGCAATGCATTGTTGAATTTATTCATACTGTCGGCTTACAACGCCGTATGCAGCAAGGGGTGGCATCCCATAACTTAGAGCACATCACTCTAAGCACATAATCATCATACCTTGGTGACTTAAAGTCCACAACTAGGCCGGGTTAACAAACGCCGGATAGATTGATATATGAACCATAAGGCAACATATCCCTCATCGATTTCCAACCATGTATAAACAAGTCACAAGAGATCAACCTCAAAAAATGCTCAAATAAAATATAAATCAAAAGACAAAAAACAAGGCTTTCACAGGCTGCGAAACCTTCATGTCAAGTGCTTTCAAAGGGTCGCACAGCCATTGAGTTAAACCTTCATGCAACCTTATAAGCCGGGCCTCACATGACCAATCGTCATTTTAACTTCAACAAGTTCTGGGTCTTTATAAGATTGACTATCAAAAGTATGGTGAGTCATTCCAGTCAATCTTGGCGTAGTGGCAGACTTAAAAAGGCAGGATAACCCAGGGTTTTAGGTGAATACACCTGGCTTCCAAGACTGGATTGCAAGCCTATTACAAGGGTCATAAAAACTCTTGTCCGTTGAACAAAGATCCCCCAAGTAATATTTCATGCCAGGCGTACAAGCCGGATCAATTGGGTAATCATAGCTATGCTCAATGAGCAGAAAGCCCCAAGTATTTCATAATCATGACATACAAGTCGGATCAAAAGGATAGTCATAGCTATGCTCAATGAGCAGGAAGCCCCCAAGTGATCACAATAAGATGAGCTCATAAGGCAGGTGTCAGTGTCAAAACCGGCGGATCTCGGGTAGGGGGTCCCGAACTATGCGTCTAAGGCGGATGGTAACAGGAGGCAGGGGACACGATGTTTACCCAGGTTCGGGCCCTCTCGATGGAGGTAATACCCTACTTCCTACTTGATTGATCTTGATGATATGAGTATTACAAGAGTTGATCTACCACGAGATCGTAGAGGCTAAACCCTAGAAGCTAGCCTATGGTATGACTGTTGTTGTCCTACGGACTAAACCCTCCGGTTTATATAGACACCGGAGGGGGCTAGGGTTACACATAGTCGGTTACAAGGGAGGAGATCTACATATCCGTATTGCCAAGCTTGCCTTCCACGCCAAGGAGAGTCCCATCCGGACACGAGACGAAGTCTTCAATCTTGTATCTTCATAGTCCAACAGTCCGGCTAAAGTATGTAGTCCAGCTGTCCGAGGACCCCCTAATCCAGAACTCCCTCAGTAGCCCCTGAACCAGGCTTCAATGACGATGAGTCCGGCGCGCAGATTTGTCTTCGGCATTGCAAGGCGGGTTCCTCCTCCGAATATTCCATAGAATATTTTGAACACAAGGATAGTCTCCGGCTCTGCAAAACAAGTTCCACATACCTCCGTAGAGAGAATAATATTTCCACAAAACTAATCTGCTGACACATTCTGTAGTATGACATCACACTACGGCCCGGTCATTGTTCGAACTATTTTTCTCAACCAGCTACTACACATATTGCGAGGCGGTTTCTTGGCACGTCTTGTTGAAGCAGAGATCGTGTCCCCTTATCACGGGATTCTCATCAATACGGGTGTGGGTAACCCAACCGCGCCATCAATTACGGCGCTTGGGGAATAAGCGAGTTTACCAGGCAGGTGGGGAGGCGTATAGTTTCTTCCACCCTTATAAAGGGACGAGGATTCCTCGTTTTTACCCACACCTTCTTCCTCCCCGCTCATCCATTCTCGTGCACTCGAGCTCCAGCACCCATGTTCGCATTTCCCCTCAACCACTCCAAGTATGTCCGGAGTGGGAGGCAAGTGGATGGTCTCCTCCGTTACGGAGGAGGACATCACAAAGCTACGGAGAGCCGGATACCTGGCCGCGGATATCGCACACCGGCTGCCAGATGAGGGGCAGATCATCCCTACTCTAGAACCCCATGAGAGGGTAGTTTTTCTTACCTACTTCGTTCGCGGACTGGGATTTCCCCTCCACCCGTTTGTCTGCTGGCTCATGTTCTACTACGGGCTAGATTTTCACGATCTGGCCCCCAATTTCATCCTCAACATCTCGGCGTTTATCGTCGTGTGTGAGGCCTTCCTCCGCATCAAGCCCCACTTCGGCCTATGGCTAAAGACATTCAATGTTAAACCGAAGCTGGTGGTCAGCTAGCAAGCGGAGTGCGGAGGCACCATGGTGGGCAAAATGCCCAACGTCACCTAGCTCGAAGGCTCCTATGTGGAGACCATAAAGGCATAGCAATTGGGGTGGTTCTACATCACTAAGCCGTGCGACACCAACTGGGTGGCGGCCCCCGAATTCTGATCTGGAATCCCCACGCGGCTCACCTCCTGGAAAGAGAAGGGCCTATCCAGGGGTTCATCGGTGGAGCTGACCGGAATCCAGAAATGTATCAAAAACATGATGAGTAAGAAAATCAAGCTCGTCAATGTGGTCCAGGTCATGCTCTTCCATCGGATCCTCCCGTGTGAACGACGAGCATTCAATTTATGGGAGTTCGACCAGGCAGAGCACCAGACGCTGCAATTGCTCTTCGACATGACGCACAAGGATGTCTAGAAGGTGTTGTTCAAGGGCGCTGAGGTACCTCCTCCCCTTACGAGGACCGCGGACTCAGCGCAAAGCGCCCTGCCAATCCGGTAAGTCTTTTATATCTCATAAGATGTTCATTTTCCCGAGTTTAACCATGCGCGGGATCTAAGCCTCTACGCCATTTAACAGGACTGGGTAGAGACAACAGAGAAGACCGATTGTCCAGACCCCTGCCCGAAGATCCAGCAGACGCTCTCCTAACGGAGATGCTGGTTCGAGCGCCTTACGAGGTGCCGGTGGAGAAGGCCAAGAAGAACGCCACAGGGACCCAGAAGGGTCTCCGGCGCAAGGTCATATCGGACTCATTGTCCAAAGACACTCAGGCGCACTCCTCCCATGAAAACGAGGAGGAATAAGAGGAAAGTCCCCCCCCATCCGGGCAGGACGAGGCGCACTCCGCCCCATCCGGGGAAAAGAAAAGGAAGGACGCTCCTCCCGGACTGCTCCACGATGGCCGCCTATAGTGACGACGAGTGGTTTCCCAGGGACAAGCCCCTGACGAAGTCATAAGTATCCGGATACCATAATAAGCCTTGATATGTTTTATTGCACTACTTCTCATCACGCCGAACATGATTATTGTCACATCCTGGTTAGCCATGCATTAGAGTGTTGCATCATGTCTACTTTTTCATCAGAAACTTGAAATGGGGATGACAGAACCCCCAGTCCCCTCTGAAACCAATTAGGGTTTACTAAAAACATTTTCAATGAACCTGAAATGCCCTTCTAAAATGCCCATCATTTTTGTCTTGGTTCAGAACCTCTGCCAAAAGTGGTGCACATTTTCCTAGGCCATCCTAGGGTTTTTGAATTAAATCATAAATATTTGAATTTGGGCATTTAAAATTATATAAAATATTTAAATGCTCAAATATCTCCAAACTAAAATGTTTCATGTTGGAAATAATCCAACTATGGACCAGGAGTAATTTGGTGATTTTAGGAGTTGCCTAAGTATTTTATTTAATTCAACAAAGTTGCAGAAGTATTAAAAAGAACAGAAACAGAAAGAAAAAGGGAAAACTTACCTGGCGCCACCACAGGCCCACCAGCCAGCCCACCTGGCCGGCCCAGCCCGGCCACCGCTCCAGCGAGCTGCTTGGCTTGCCAGGCAGGCAGCCAAGGTGCTCGGCGGCGGCACCGCAGCTCGCCACGCAGCTGCACGCCGCCCTGCCTCCCCCTCTCGCCGCCCTGATGGCCTGGACGAGCTCCACGTCGCGCCCCGACCCTCCTGGACACCTCCATTCGCCCCCAGTTCCTCTCCCTCGCGCTCCCACGCCATGGCCGACGCCACCGTCGCCGCACCACCGCCGTAGCCGTGCTCCCCGTCGTCTCCACGCCGCGCCACCCTGTCCAGAAGCTCCGCCGTCCTCTACTTCATCGAGCTAGCCGAGCCCCGTGTGCTCGTGCGGCCCGAGACCACCGCACCGACCTCGCCCGAGCTCACCGTCGCCGGAGATCCCCTTCAACGCCGTCGCCGCCTCAGCTCGTCCCCGACCTCGCCGGTGGCCTCTACGGGAGCGCTGTGAGCCTAGCTACTCCTCCGACCCTCTCTCTCTCATTCCTGAGCCGTGTAGCCACCGCACGAGGATCACACGCCCGCACCGCCGCGGATCTCGTCGCCGACGTGCTTCCGGCCACACTCCGGCCACAAGATGGTGTCCATCTTACTCACCGAGTCCCGCAGCACCTAGCTAGCCACTCCACGAGCCTCACCGACCCCTCTAGCGCCAAGTTCATCTTCGACCGAACCCCGGTGGCCGCCAAAGTCGTCGCCGGCGCCAACTCCGGCCACCCCGACCCCAACGGACTCCGCCAAGAGCTGCGGTTTGTCCTCAGCTCCACTCCGGTGGTCTCCGCGGCCCATTTGGTGGCCGAAATGGCCAAAACCACTCCCGCCGCCGCGTCGGGCTCGCCGGCGGCTAAACGCCGGCGTCGCTGGCTTTGACTTTGACCACGGGTGGGCCCTGGTTGACTCCCCTGAGTCAATGACAGGTGGGGCCCAGCCCTGTTAATTAAACAGGATTAGTTTTAATTAAATTTTAATTAAAATAATCACCCTGACATGCGGGACCCACTGTCAGGTTTGACCCAGACCTGTTCCGTTGACCTGCTGACGTCACACTGACGTCAGGCTGACGCAGTAATTGATTTTCTGGATTTAATTTAAATCAGGAAATTCCAGAATATAATTTAAACTTCAAAAATTCATAACTTTTATTCTGTAACTCCAAATTGGACAAATTATATATGAAAAATGATCAGAAAAATCCAATCTATCCATCTGTACTATTTTCATGCATGATCAAACAAGTTAAATTGATGTTTTAAGCAGAACAAGGAAAAGCACTTTAAAAGGCCATGTTTGAGTTTGAAATTTGAATCTTTGATTCAAATTTGTTCAAACCCTTCTGGTTTTAGTTGCATTAGCCCAACACACTCATATTGCCATGTTTCATGCATGCATCATATTGTTGCACATTGTTTGGTGATGGTTGTGTATCGGTGTCCTTTGCGACAGGTTCTGCCTCCGAGGAGTACCGTGATTACCCTAACGAAGAACCGTATCAGTGCATCGAACCATCAGGCAAGCAACCAACCATTTGATCATATCGATACAATCCCATGTTCTCGCTCCTGCTCTCTTTTACTGCATTAAGACAACGCGTTTCAAACTGCTGTGTGCTACGGTAGTTGAACCCATTTCCTCTGCATGACCTGTCATTGCCACAGTAACTAGATGAAACCCACTAGCATGTGTAGGAGTTGATTGAGCCATATGTATGTGTTGTTCCTACCTTGCTATGCCTGCTATGCTTAGAGTCGTGTCAGGTCTGGTTCATCTGGGTGATGGGCTAGAGTGAAATGTTTATGTCGGTAATGAGAGTGGTGTGGTGAACACGATTTGGTAAAGGTATCGATGAGAGGCCATGTAGGAGTACATGGTGGGTTGTTTCATTGAAGCCGACCTTAAGCACTGAGATCTGTATGTGTGATTTAAGAATCAGCTACTACCATGCATTGGGCCCGAAACCAATGGACCCTCTCGGCTTCTTATTCACCCTAGTTCTCCGTCCAGGAGTTGCAAGTAGTTTCTGGTGTTTGTAGCCTACTGGAGGCCGTGGACAGCGCTGACCGTAGGGGTGGGCTGTGATGCGGTAGGTACGTGGCCGGGTGTACCGAATACCCGTTAGGTATCTCGGGAACCCTGTTCACATCGTTCGGGGCCGTATGGGAAACCTCGGCCGGACTCCCTGCGGATGGAACCTGAATAGGCGATAAACCTGGACTGGAGGCTTAGGTGATTAGGTAGGTCGTGGCCGACACCCACGTTGGGCTTCCGCTTGAAGGTTGCCGAGTACATGTCGTGTAAACGACGGTAAGTGGTGAGAGCGTGTATGAAGAAGTACACCCCTGCAGGGTTAACATGATCTATTCGAATAGCCGCGTCCGCGGTAAAGGACTACTTGGTTGCCTATACAGTTCATAGACAAGTAAATGGAAACTACTAAAAGCCTCAAGATAAGTGTGAGTGCCGAGGATGGCTCTTCCGTAGGAAGACGGAGGTGGATCCTCGGTAGTGTATTGAAGTGGTGAGTAGTGGACTCGTGTGCGCAAAACCATTTCAAGTTGGAGTATCGTAGGATAGTCTAGCCAAGAGTCAAAGCTGGCTTGCTGCAATAACTCCACCAACCCTTCTTGATACTATGCATGTATGTAGGATCTGATGTAAGTCTTGCTGAGTACCTTTGTACTCATGTTGCTATAATTTACATTTTTACAGAAGACGCTGCAACCCCTTCTGATGGGTTCTATGTAGACGTTGACATCAACGAGTAGGCTAAAGACCCAGGTGGTGACCCTGAGCTTGTGAAGGACCATGTAGTATAGCTAGGCTTTCCAAGCCTCTTTTATTTTACTAGTTGTCTGTACTCAGACAAGTTACTTCCGCTGCTGGTTTGTATGACTGTATGACTTGTATGTTGGGTCGTGAGACCCGTACCTTTGTGTATGCTATGTATGGCTCCCTGAGCCTTAAATAAAGTACTTGTGTCGTAGAGTCATGTTGTGATGCTTCGTTGTATTTGCACATATCGAGCATATTGTGTGTATGATTGAAATGCTTGGTATGTGTGGGATCTGACTATCTAGTTGTTTATCTTTAGTAGCCTCTCTTACCGGGAAATGTCTCCTAGTGTTACCGCTGAGCCATGGTAGCTTGCTACTGCTCTGGAACACTTAGGCTGGCCGGCATGTGTCCTTCTTCGTTCCTGTGTCTGTCCCTTCGGGGAAATGTCACGCTTTGAGTACCGGAGTCCTGTTAGCCCGCTACAGCCCGGTTTACCGGAGTCCTGCTAGCCCAGTGCTACAGCCCGGACCCACTTGCTGATGACCGACACGTTCGAAGCTGGGTCATGGATGCCTGTCCCTGTAAGTCTGTGCCACTTTGGGTTTACGACTAGTCATGTCAGCCCGGGCTCTTTATCATATGGATGCTAGCGACACTATCATATACGTGAGCCAAAAGGCGCAAACGGTCCCGGGCAAAGGTAAGGCGACACCCGTGGGGATACCGTGCGTGAGGCCGCAAAGTGATATGAGGTGTTACCGGCTAGATCGATGTGACATCGAGTCGGGGTCCTGACAGCGTTGGCATCAGAGCCGGACTGCCTGTAGGTTCTCCAAGCCAAACTGGTCGATGTTGAGTCTAGAAATTCTTTAGTTATATGTAGGGGAATTGTTTGTGGGTTGGAACGTAAGGCTCTTTTTACTCCTTTATCTTATGACATTCTGATCTGAGTCAGTCCATTCTTCCACCGGGGGTTAAGGAATTAGGATCTGTTCTCTCTATCAGGATCACGTGTTACTAATCAGTAGTACCTTATAAGTTTGATGGATACAAGCCTAGTTCAGTTCTACTACCACATTATGTTGTTAGAATGGATTCAGAACTTTGATATGATGATGTTGAGTGTGTACGAAATCCTTTGTCAAATGTCTCAAAATCCTTCTTGAGCATTTACAGCTGTTATGCTGCCGAAATTTTGCTAGAAATTCTAATGCCTTTGCATTATGATTGTGCTTTCAGATGGCCACTCGCGACCTCAATCAAGTGGTTCGCCTGACTCGATGCCTAGATGTACCCGGCCATACTGCCAAGTTGGTCAGGGTAATGACTGAGGCTGGATACCGCTGGTATCCTGAGTACACGGTCGAAGAGCAATTCCGAGACTTTAATCAAAGCCAGTATCTCTGCACTGTCAGGATATTTCCATCTTATCCTGGATCCACCGAGCCCCTTCACTGCTCCTATGGACTCGGGGTTACTATTGAGATGGCTGTGCAGGACGCCGCCTACTCTATGATGACCATTATGCGAGTCAGATCTGGTTTATTTCGGGACTCTGATTTCCGGTATATGCCAGGATCACTTCCGGGAGCACAAGGGTATCTCCAGGCTATCTATGCTGACCCCACTCAGGAGGATTCACGGACTCGCACCACTGCTGAGATGCTCGAGGATAAGGACCGTGAAAATCGGGCCTTGAGGTTAGAGCTCTTCAATACCCGTGCTGACCACTGGGCCACTTTGACTCGGTTCGCACCGGCGGTGCAAGCTGGATATTCAGATATGCGCGATCTCTATCCTGTGAGATCTGCTCTGCCAGACGTGATGGTTTGGCGTGATGTAGGAGGCATCACCCCACCTCGCGGTCCCCGCAGGCCACCGTCTGTTGGTCCAAGGCCTCATCCTAGCCCCTATGGTCCACAAGCTCCGCGAGATCGTCTGTTTCCGGATGATCATGTTGAGCTTCCAGGCTATGGAGGTGACTTCTACGAGGACTACTACGGATCGGTCTGAGTTAGTGGTAGTATCACTAGTTCGCACTAGCTGTGTCGTCTATCGTCCCGCGTGACTCGTGGGATATGACCTAGTTTGTACTCTTTCCGGAGGTGTAGAAAAATAATGTATAGGAGCTTGGAATGCCTCCGATGAGATGTAATCCTTTTCTCACCGTAATAGTACTTTGTTTGGTCTTGTACTAAACCCTGTATGGTGTGTATGACGATGGAATAAAAGAAGCAGTTTCTGTTTTTACCATGTCATACGGATGATCATCTTGCATTTCGAGTTATTCCTTACATTCTGTATCCTATGTCGGAATTTTATCATTCTGACTAAATCATTGTCTTGTTTACCTAGGATGGTCAACACGCGCGCTAACCCTGCTTCTCAAGAGCAGGCCGAAGGCAGTGAAGGCAGGAATGAAAATCTGCCTCATCCTCCTTCCCTAGCCGAGGTTATGATGGAAGCTGAGAGAAACAAGCGGGAGACCAACCGTTTGTTGGAGCGTATTGAACAGAATACAGCACACCATCAGAGGATTAACGTGGTGTCACTCAGTGATTTTATCAAATTGCATCCACCCACGTTCCACCACTCCGTCGAGCCTCTCGACGCTGATGACTGGCTTCGCAGTATCTCTCACAAACTGCGTTCCGCGCTGGTAGCGGAGGCTGACAAGGTCACCTTTGCTGCATATCATCTTGAAGGCCCCGCCAGTCTATGGTGGGAGAATTATGGAGCTATGCGCCCAGCGGGCCATGTCACTACTTGGGCTGAATTCAGCGAGGCTTTCCGTGAACATCACATTCCGGAGGGTCTCATGGACCGTAAACGTGAAGAATTTTGCAGTTTCACCCAAGGCCGACTTTCTGTGGATGCTTACAGCAGGGAGTTTGGTAATCTCGCACGATATGCAACTGAGGAAGTGTCTACTGATGCCAAGAAGCAAGCAAGGTTCCGTAAGGGACTTAGTCCTGAGCTTCGCCGTGACCTCCGTCTGCATGAGTGCACATCTTTTCAGAAACTTGTCAACAAAGCCATCAGTGCTGAAACTGGTCAGACTGACTATGACGCAACACGCAAGCATGGCCGTGATATGGGTTCCTCATCCGGTGCTGGTCCTCAGAAGCGCCGCGTGTGGGTACCCAACACCGCCCTGCCACCCAGGTTCACACCGAGGCCATCCTTCCAGGCGCCTCGCCCCGTTCAACAGTCTGCACCGGCCAAGCCCTATGGGGGTCCAACTAACAATGCTCCTCCACGTACCAGTTCCGTGACTTGTTTCAAGTGTGGGGAATCTGGTCACTATATGCGTGAGTGTCCCCAGACCAACCCCAACCAGTCTGCTAAAGCTGTTGGCCGTGGCAAGCCGACAGGAAAAATATTCCACGCCAAGCCGGTCACCGCTTCACGTGGCCATGTCAACTGTATCTCTGCCGAAGAAGCTCAAGAGGATCCCAACGTCGTTCTCGGTACGCTTCTTGTTAATTGCCACCCGGCATCTGTTCTTTTCGATACAGGAGCCTCTCATTCTTTTATATCTGAAAATTATGCTCGTTTGCATAACGTTGCATTCTGTGACATGCCATCCACTATGGAAATTTCTACTCCTGGTTCTAGATGGCAGACCTCTAGGGTAAGTTATGGAAATGAAATCCAAGTCGACAGACTTGTTTTCCTCGCGTCTTTGATAGCCCTTAAATCTTCAGATATTAATATCATTCTGGGTATGGACTGGATGTCAGCTCATCAAGCCAAAATTGATTGCTTCTCTAGGACTGTTCAACTCACCCATCCTTCGGGGAAGATAGTCAATGTCTTGACCCGAATAGCCAAGCGACAATTATATTCTCTTAACGCCAGCCCTTTGCCAGACCTTGAGGACGTTCCGGTAGTCCGTGACTTCCCGGATGTCTTCCCAGAGGAATTGCCAGGTGTTCCACCTGACAGGGATGTTGAGTTCGTAATAGACCTCATTCCAGGAACCGTTCCGATTGCTAGAAGACCTTATAAGATGGCACCCCTAGAACTAGCCGAGCTTAAGAAACAACTCGATGAGTCCTTGAAAAAGGGTTTCATCCGACCTAGCTCATCTCCGTGGGCTTGCCCCGTCCTATTCGTCAAGAAGAAGGATGGTACGGACCGGATGGTTGTAGATTACCGACCTGTCAATTTGGTCACAATCAAGAACAAATATCCGCTTCCCAGGATCAACGACCTGTATGATCAGCTCGCTGGATCCTCAGTCTTCTCCAAGATGGATTTGAGGTTGGGCTACCATCAAATCAAAATCAGAAACGGGGACATTCCTAAAACGGCCTTTGTTACTCGTTATGGCCAATACGAGTACACCGTCATGTCCTTCGGTTTAACCAACGCTCCAGCCACCTTTTCTCGGTTAATGAACTCAATCTTCATGGAGTATTTGGATAAATTCGTCGTGGTTTACCTCGATGATATACTCATCTACTCCAAGAACGAGGAAGAACATGCCGAACATCTAAGGCTAGTGTTGAAGAAACTTCGAGAGCATCGCCTTTATGCCAAATTTTCTAAATGTGAATTCTGGTTGTCAGAAGTGACCTATCTGGGTCATGTAATATCTGGTAAAGGTATTGCTGTTAACCCTGAGCGAGTTCAAGCCGTCCTTAATTGGACTCCACCTGAATCGGTCAAGCAAGTTCGGAGTTTTCTGGGCTTAGCGAGCTATTGTCGTTGCTTTGTCGAGAACTTCTCCAAGGTTGCTAAACCTCTAACCGAACTCCTCAAGAAAGACAAGAAGTTCGAGTGGACTCCACAATGTGAGCACAGCTTTCAGGAACTGAAAAGACGCCTGACTTCTGCTCCCGTACTGGTACCGCCAGACTTCTCCAAGGACTTTGTTATCTACTGCGACGCCTCGCGACAAGGACTAGGTTGCATCCTTATGCAAGATCGACACGTAATTGCCTACGCTTCACGGCAATTGCACCCACATGAGGAGAATTATCCTACTCATGATCTAGAGCTTGCAGCCGTAGTCTATGCACTTAAGACCTGGCGACATTACCTCCTCGGTAATCGTTGCGAAATATTCACTGATCACCAAAGTCTGAAGTACATTTTCACCCAACCGGATCTGAATCTCAGGCAAAGACGTTGGGTTGAATTGATCACAGACTTCGACTTAGGAATAACCTACACCCCAGGGAAAGCCAACGTCATGGCTGATGCGCTAAGTCGTAAATCCTATTGTAACAATCTGATGTTACAACAAAGTCAACCGCTTCTCCATGAGGAATTTCGGAAGCTTAACCTTCACATTGTTCCTCAAGGTTTTCTTTCCACCTTGGTGGCAAAACCTACCCTTACGGATCAGATTATCAAAGCACAGAAGGTAGATCCGGGAATCTCCCGCATCAAGAGAAACATTCAGAAAGGAATTGCGAATTGCTTCTCCATTAATGATCAAGGGGTCGTATACTTCGGGAATCGACTAGTGGTTCCCAAAGTGCGAAACCTGAGGCGTTGATCCTTAAGGAAGCTCATGAATCTCCTCTCACCATTCATCCCGGTAGTACTAAGATGTATCAGGACCTACGCCAGAGGTTCTGGTGGACTAGGATGAAGAGAGAAATTGCTCAGTATATTGCTAATTGCGACGTCTGTCGTCGTGTAAAAGCAGAGCATCAACGGCCTGCTGGCACCCTTCAACCCTTAGCTATTCCTGAATGGAAATGGGATAAAATTGGTATGGATTTCATTACCGGTTTTCCCAGGACCAAGAGAGGGAATAATGCTATTTTCGTCGTGGTCGATCGTCTTTCCAAAGTAGCCCATTTCTTACCTGTTCGTGAGAGTATAACCGCTAGTCAGCTGGCAGACTTATACATCTCCCGAATAGTGTCCCTCCATGGTGTTCCTTTGGAAATTAACTCGGATCGAGGAAGTCTTTTCACCTCTCGATTTTGGGAAAGTTTCCAAAATGCTATGGGAACCCGTCTCTCCTTTAGCACCGCCTTCCACCCTCAGTCGAGTGGTCAAGTGGAACGCGTCAACCAAATTCTAGAAGACATGCTTCGAGCCTCTGTTATCTCATTCGGAATGGACTGGGAGAAGTGCCTTCCATTTGCCGAATTCGCTTACAACAACAGCTATCAATCTAGCTTGGGTAAAGCCCCTTTTGAAGTTCTCTATGGACGACGGTGTCGAACACCCCTTAACTGGTCAGAGACCGGGGAAAGACAATTCTTTGGCCCGGATATGATTCAGGAAGCAGAAGAACAAGTTCGCATCGTTCGTGAAAAGTTGAAAACAGCCCAATCCCGTCAAAAGAGTCAATATGACCGAAAACATAAGGCTATGACTTTCGAGGTTGACGAGAAGGCTTATCTTCGGGTCACCCCTCTGAAGGGAACCCATCGTTTCGGTATCAAAGGCAAATTGGCTCCTCGTTACATTGGACCTTTTCGCATTCTCGCCAAACGAGGAGAAGTTGCCTACCAGTTGGAACTACCTCCGCACCTCTCCAGAGTCCACGATGTCTTCCACGTTTCTCAACTCAGGCGTTGCTTCTCGGATCCTATCCGTGGAGTGGACCACGAAACGCTTGATCTCCAAGATAATCTTACATATCGAGAGTACCCCATTCGTATCCTCGATCAGGCCGAACGTACCACCCGACGTCATAATATCAAGTTTCTCAAAGTTCAATGGTCGCACCATTCTGAGGATGAAGCAACTTGGGAAAGGGAGGATCGTCTTCGACTCGAGTATCCCGCCTTCTTCCCGGAGGAACCCAAATCTCGGGACGAGATTCTTTTGAGTGGGGGTGAGTTGTCACATCCTAGTTAGCCATGCATTAGAGTGTTGCATCATGTCTACTTTTTCATCAGAAACTTGAAATGGGGATGACAGAACCCCCAGTCCCCTCTGAAACCAACTAGGGTTTACTAAAAAACTTTTCAATGAACCTGAAATGCCCTTCTAAAATGCCCATCATTTTTGTCTTGGTTCAGAACCTCTGCCAAAAGTGGTGCACATTTTCCTAGGCCATCTTAGGGTTTTTGAATTAAATCATAAATATTTGAATTTGGGCATTTAAAATTATATAAAATATTTAAATGCTCAAATATCTCCAAACTAAAATGTTTCATGTTGGAAATAATCCAACTATGGACCAGGAGTAATTTGGTGATTTTAGGAGTTGCCTAAGTATTTTATTTAATTCAACAAAGTTGCAGAAGTATTAAAAAAGAACAGAAACAGAAAGAAAAAGGGAAAACTTACCTGGCGCCACCACAGGCCCACCAGCCAGCCCACCTGGCCGGCCCAGCCCGGCCACCGCTCCAGCGAGCTGCTTGGCTTGCCAGGCAGGCAGCCAAGGTGCTCGGCGGCGGCACCGCAGCTCGCCACGCAGCTGCACGCCGCCCTGCCTCCCCCTCTCGCCGCCCTGATGGCCTGGACGAGCTCCACGTCGCGCCCCGACCCTCCTGGACACCTCCATTCGCCCCCAGTTCCTCTCCCTCGCGCTCCCACGCCATGGCCGACGCCACCGTCGCCGCACCGCCGCCGTAGCCGTGCTCCCCGTCGTCTCCACGCCGCGCCACCCTGTCCAGAAGCTCCGCCGTCCTCTACTTCTTCGAGCTAGCCGAGCCCCGAGCGCTCGTGCGGCCCGAGACCACCGCACCGACCTCGCCCGAGCTCACCGTCGCCGGAGATCCCCTTCAACGCCGTCGCCGCCTCAGCTCGTCCCCGACCTCGCCGGTGGCCTCTACGGGAGCGCTGTGAGCCTAGCTACTCCTCCGACCCTCTCTCTCTCATTCCTGAGCCGTGTAGCCACCGCACGAGGATCACACGCCCGCACCGCCGCGGATCTCGTCGCCGACGTGCTTCCGGCCACACTCCGGCCACAAGATGGTGTCCATCTTACTCACCGAGTCCCGCAGCACCTAGCTAGCCACTCCACGAGCCTCACCGACCCCTCTAGCGCCAAGTTCATCTTCGACCGAACCCCGGTGGCCGCCAAAGTCGTCGCCGGCGCCAACTCCGGCCACCCCGACCCCAACGGACTCCGCCAAGAGCTGCGGTTTGTCCTCAGCTCCACTCCGGTGGTCTCCGCGGCCCATTTGGTGGCCGAAATGGCCAAAACCACTCCCGCCGCCGCGTCGGGCTCGCCGGCGGCTAAACGCCGGCGTCGCTGGCTTTGACTTTGACCACGGGTGGGCCCTGGTTGACTCCCCTGAGTCAATGACAGGTGGGGCCCAGCCCTGTTAATTAAACAGGATTAGTTTTAATTAAATTTTAATTAAAATAATCACCCTGACATGCGGGACCCACTGTCAGGTTTGACCCAGACCTGTTCCGTTGACCTGCTGACGTCACACTGACGTCAGGCTGACGCAGTAATTGATTTTCTGGATTTAATTTAAATCAGGAAATTCCAGAATATAATTTAAACTTCAAAAATTCATAACTTTTATTCTGTAACTCCAAATTGGACAAATTATATATGAAAAATGATCAGAAAAATCCAATCTATCCATCTGTACTATTTTCATGCATGATCAAACAAGTTAAATTGATGTTTTAAGCAGAACAAGGAAAAGCACTTTAAAAGGCCATGTTTGAGTTTGAAATTTGAATCTTTGATTCAAATTTGTTCAAACCCTTCTGGTTTTAGTTGCATTAGCCCAACACACTCATATTGCTATGTTTCATGCATGCATCATATTGTTGCACATTGTTTGGTGATGGTTGTGTATCGGTGTCCTTTGCGACAGGTTCTGCCTCCGAGGAGTACCGTGATTACCCTAACGAAGAACCGTATCAGTGCATCGAACCATCAGGCAAGCAACCAACCATTTGATCATATCGATACAATCCCATGTTCTCGCTCCTGCTCTCTTTTACTGCATTAAGACAACGCGTTTCAAACTGCTGTGTGCTACGGTAGTTGAACCCATTTCCTCTGCATGACCTGTCATTGCCACAGTAACTAGATGAAACCCACTAGCATGTGTAGGAGTTGATTGAGCCATATGTATGTGTTGTTCCTACCTTGCTATGCCTGCTATGCTTAGAGTCGTGTCAGGTCTGGTTCATCTGGGTGATGGCTAGAGTGAAATGTTTATGTCGGTAATGAGAGTGGTGTGGTGAACACGATTTGGTAAAGGTATCGATGAGAGGCCATGTAGGAGTACATGGTGGGTTGTTTCATTGAAGCCGACCTTAAGCACTGAGATCTGTATGTGTGATTTAAGAATCAGCTACTACCATGCATTGGGCCCGAAACCAATGGACCCTCTCGGCTTCTTATTCACCCTAGTTCTCCGTCCAGGAGTTGCAAGTAGTTTCTGGTGTTTGTAGCCTACTGGAGGCCGTGGACAGCGCTGACCGTAGGGGTGGGCTGTGATGCGGTAGGTACGTGGCCGGGTGTACCGAATACCCGTTAGGTATCTCGGGAACCCTGTTCACATCGTTCGGGGCCGTATGGGAAACCTCGGCCGGACTCCCTGCGGATGGAACCTGAATAGGCGATAAACCTGGACTGGAGGCTTAGGTGATTAGGTAGGTCGTGGCCGACACCCACGTTGGGCTTCCGCTTGAAGGTTGCCGAGTACATGTCGTGTAAACGACGGTAAGTGGTGAGAGCGTGTATGAAGAAGTACACCCCTGCAGGGTTAACATGATCTATTCGAATAGCCGCGTCCGCGGTAAAGGACTACTTGGTTGCCTATACAGTTCATAGACAAGTAAATGGAAACTGTTAAAAGCCTCAAGATAAGTGTGAGTGCCGAGGATGGCTCTTCCGTAGGAAGACGGAGGTGGATCCTCGGTAGTGTATTGAAGTGGTGAGTAGTGGACTCGTGTGCGCAAAACCATTTCAAGTTGGAGTATCGTAGGATAGCCTAGCCAAGAGTCAAAGCTGGCTTGCTGCAATAACTCCACCAACCCTTCTTGATAACTATGCATGTATGTAGGATCTGATGTAAGTCTTGCTGAGTACCTTTGTACTCATGTTGCTATAATTTACATTTTTACAGAAGACGCTGCAACCCCTTCTGATGGGTTCTATGTAGACGTTGACATCAACGAGTAGGCTAAAGACCCAGGTGGTGACCCTGAGCTTGTGAAGGACCATGTAGTATAGCTAGGCTTTCCAAGCCTCTTTTATTTTACTAGTTGTCTGTACTCAGACAAGTTACTTCCGCTGCTGGTTTGTATGACTGTATGACTTGTATGTTGGGTCGTGAGACCCGTACCTTTGTGTATGTTATGTATGGCTCCCTGAGCCTTAAATAAAGTACTTGTGTCGTAGAGTCATGTTGTGATGCTTCGTTGTATTTGCACATATCGAGCATATTGTGTGTATGATTGAAATGCTTGGTATGTGTGGGATCTGACTATCTAGTTGTTTATCTTTAGTAGCCTCTCTTACCGGGAAATGTCTCCTAGTGTTACCGCTGAGCCATGGTAGCTTGCTACTGCTCTGGAACACTTAGGCTGGCCGGCATGTGTCCTTCTTCGTTCCTGTGTCTGTCCCTTCGGGGAAATGTCACGCTTTGAGTACCGGAGTCCTGTTAGCCCGCTACAGCCCGGTTTACCGGAGTCCTGCTAGCCCAGTGCTACAGCCCGAACCCACTTGCTGATGACCGACACGTTCGAAGCTGGGTCATGGATGCCTGTCCCTGTAAGTCTGTGCCACTTTGGGTTTACGACTAGTCATGTCAGCCCGGGCTCTTTATCATATGGATGCTAGCGACACTATCATATACGTGAGCCAAAATGCGCAAACGGTCTCGGGCAAAGGTAAGGCGACACCCGTGGGGATACCGTACGTGAGGCCGCAAAGTGATATGAGGTGTTACCGGCTAGATCGATGTGACATCGAGTCGGGGTCCTGACAATTATGCAGCCCGTCCCGACCCCGTATTGATGTATCTTCGTCGGATGGTTCTTTGGACTCATCGGATCTGAACAACAATTCACTTCCGACCGCCTCTCCCCTCGCCCTATGGACAATGTCGAGATGTTGTCTCAAAGGGCACCTAGCCAAGGGGAGGTAGTCCTGGAGGTGCCTCAAGGCGACATTCCGAGCACTGGGCGCAAGGGGAGCAAGACTCCCATTGGTTCCAATGACGGGGGCAGCAAATTCGTCCCCAGCCGAATACTGCGCCGGAACCTCTAGTGGTTTCGGACTCTGTCAGGCAATCCCTCTCTAAGAGGGGCAAGCCGCTTGTGCCGATGGCCTCTGTCCATCCAGAGGCATCGGACAACTTGCTGGAAGCGCTTCGCGGCGCCTCCATCGATGAAGAGCACCGCACTATCATGAGTGTGGTGATCAAGAAGGTTCAGTCTGCCAAAAGAGGACTGACTGAAGCCTGTGCCAGCCTCCTAACAGGCTTTGAGGTAAGTTATCAAATTATAATAAAATGTTACAGCATAGACAGTAGCCCCTGATTCTCTATTTGACGTTCGCGAAGGAAGGCCGAATAGAGGATCAAATAAAAACTGGAGGAGTCTAATCAGAATATGTCTATGTGCATATGCAGGCTTCACTGCTAGCTGCTGCCGCACATACTGCGGAGGTCGCTGCACTGAAGCAGGAACTTGAGCGGTCCCAAAAAGAGCTCGGCCATACCAAGAGGCAGCTCGAAGAGAACAAAGCTAAGTCATACCCCATCTGTACATTATAAAGAAAAATTTGGTATTAGAATAATAGGATCATCATGTATTTGCTAGGGGGCACGACCGAAGTGGCGGCCCTAAAGAGGTCTCTATCCGAGGCCGAAGACAAAGCGGTCAAGGAGCGCACAGAGTGCGAGAAACAAGAGGCCCGGGTTGGTGAGGTGCATCAAGAGCTCAAGGACTTTGCCGAGAAGTACAAGTCCTTGGAGCGTGACTCTAAGACGCAGGAGTTCGAGCTTGCAAAGTCACTCGAGAGCGCACAAAGCGCCAAGGCCGAAGCCCAAAATGCCCTCCAGGAGATTGAGGCAGTTAAGAAGATAGCAGAGGATAAGGCATTCATTATGCAAAGCAAGCATGTGAAGGAAACTTTCCTTTTACTCACCCGAGTTCGGAGCTCTCCAGGAGCGTTCACAGATCTGCCCCATAGTGTGTCGGATGTCGTGGAGTTCTACCAGGTTGAGGAGGGCAGCTCGACGGAGAAGTTGTTCTGGTCTCAATATAGTGGGACCGAACACCCAATGCCCTTGAGCGACCAGCTGAAGCAACTGGTCGAGCTTCACAAGGCGGCCGAAACAGGCCATGAAGGGTCTTATAGTCCGGATGTAGCCTGGTGATCCCCTGCCTGATAGCTACTTCGGTTTGGTGAGGCGGCTTGTGAATGTCTGCCCACGGCTTGAAGTCATAACACGGTCCGTCTGCATCGAGGGTGCGTGCAGGGCTTTTGCCCATACGAAGGTGCACTGGGTGAAGCTGGACGCCGTAAAGCTGGTGCAGGAGGGGCCGCCGGAGGGCAAGGAGCATCGCAACCCCGAAATGTATTATGACAGTGTCCTGAAGGGTGCTCGCCTTGCAGCAGAGGGGTGTGCTAAGGATGTAATATTCGAATGAATGTACTCATGTGATCCTGGAATATGAAACGAGTTCATTTGCGCTATGCAACGCTTTGCTAATTTAAAATATTACCTTCTGTGCGGCCATTTATGAAATCTGAGAGTTGGCCAGTGGTCGGCTTCTACCCCCATGTAACTAGTACTGAGGTGTTCGGAATAAACTTGAGTACTCTTTATCCCAATTTTGGGTCCTTCGAAGGAGGTGTTCAGCATAGCGAACCAGGCAATCGTACTATAAAGCTTTATCACTCTAACTTAGCCATAGAAATCTACAATTTTAAATTTTGGCGAAGCCCCATGTATTCGGAAGGCCAAATTTGGGGCGCTATATACGCCTAAGTCAGGTAAGGCCGACTCCTCGCCCGAAGCGGAAAAAGTCTTTAAGGACTTGAGACCTCTTGAACAGCGACCACCTCTCGCCTCATCATGACAGTCAGTTTTCGGCCTTCTCTACTGAGGTGCTCGTCCGAAAGAACTGGGACACAATCACAGTAGTTCTCCCAGCAATACCTTAGCCGATATTGTGGAACGTAAGGTACCAAAACATGGGAGCCAGGCAAACCCAACTATTTACCGAAGACATGATTCAGAGCTGATGCATATAATGCTATAAGTTCAGGGTGCCACACTGTCGAAAGTGTTCGTACTTCTCATGCCGTATTATGGGGTATACTGGAGCCCGTGGCGCACTAGTCGTACCAGAATGTATGGGTGCAATCTGTCGTAAATAAGGAGACAATAGAAAAAACGGTAATGCAATAATAGGCTAACGCTATGCGTTGTTATTAAATAGTATGCTGAAGCGTACGGATACAAATAGTGCAATAAGCAAAAAATAGGACTATTTGACATGTCCTATCCAAGGGCAAGCTGCGTATGGGTATGTAAAGCAGGTATATTGATCGTGATCAGAAACCACCTTTGTATGTCAGACCGTCTTGCATCCTTGGTATTTCCTTGCCGCAATTAGTCCAATAATTAGACTGCCGGAAATGGCTTCCAGAGAGTAAGGTCCTGAAAGAGAAAAAATGATAATGGTATACAGCCCCTAGGGCGGTTGAGCCGCTTTGTGGGACGTGTCGTAGTGGTTCCTCCGCCTATGCCCATGGTGTCTTGAGTGCGTAGTTATGTACGCGCAGCGCAAATTTTGCCACGTGACTGGGACTAGGACGGAAGCCGAATTGCTAGTCGGACCCAAAACGTGCCTGCTGATCCTCCTGCGGGGTACTCCAGACTCGCTTGAAGGTGTCCGCGGTCTTTTTCGCCTAATTGGCAGTTTTCCTAATAAGGCTGCTTTGCGCTTCTGCTGCCAGAGCCGCCGTGTGTTCCCCCGTGCGGAGCGAGCTCTCTATGTTTCCATTAACTGTTATAACCCCGCGTGGTCCTGGCATTTTGAGTTTGAGGTATGCATAATGCGGTACTGCATTGAATCTGGCAAATGCGATTCGTCCGAGTAGTGCGTGATAGCCGCTGCGAAAGGGGACAATATCGAAGATTAAATCCTCGTTTTGAAAGTTGTTCAGAGACCCGAAAACCACTTCCAGTGTGATTGAGCCCGTGCAACAGGCCTCTACACCTGGGAGTACACCTTTAAAGGTGGTTTTGGTGGGTTTGATCCTCGAGGGATCTATGCCCATTTTGCGCACTGTATCCTGATAGAGCAGGTTCAGGCTGCTGCTGCCGTCCATAAGGACTCAAGTGAGGTGAAATTCGTCAATGATGGGGTCCAGGACCAATGCGGCAGATCCGCCATGATGGATACTAGTGGGGTGGTCCCTGCGATCAAATGTGATTGGACAAGAGGACCATGGGTTGAATTTTGGGGCGACTGGCTCCATCGCATAGACGTCCCTTAGTGCACGCTTCCGTTCCCTCTTGGGAATGTCGGTTGCATATATCATGTTCACCGTTTTCACTTGTGGGGGGAACCTCTTCTGTCCTCCTGTGTTTCCGCGGCCGGGGCTCCTCGTCGTCCTTGCTATGCAGCCCCTTGTCCTTGTTTTCGACATTCAACTTGCCGGCCTGCTTGAACACCCATCATTCTTTGTTGGTGTGATTGGCTGGCTTATCGGGGGTTCCATGAATTTGACATGAGCGATCGAGTATGCAGTCCAGACTGGACGGGCCCGGGTTACTTCTTTTGAACGACTTTTTCCGCTGACCGGATTTAGAGCCACTGAATCCGGCATTGACTGTCGTGTCTTCGGCGTTATCGCCATTGTTGCGGCGCTTGTGCCTGTTGCGATGTAGTCTGTCGTTATTATATTTGGCATCTGAAGTGCCAGGATTCCTTGATGTATTGTTGCTGCGAGCTAGCCAGCTATCTTCCCCCGCACAAAAGCGGGTCATGAGTGTCGTGAGGGCTGCCATAGACTTTGGATTCTCTTGGCCAAGGTGTCGGGTGCCACTGGTCCCGGATGTTATGTTTAAATGCCGCTAAGGCCTCGGCATCCGGATAGTCGACGATTTGGTTCTTTTTAGTTAAGAACCGAGTCCAAAATTTCCTAGCCGATTCCCCAGGCTGTTGGGTTATGTGGCTCAAGTCATCAGCATCTGGTGGTCGCACATAAGTGCCCTGGAAGTTGTCAAGGAATGCATCTTCCAAATCCTCCTAACTGCCAATGGAGTCTGCTAGCAAGCTATTCAGCCAATGCCGAGCTGGTCCTTTGAGTTTTAGTGGGAGGTATGGCATGTAGATCGTCACCGCGGGCCATGTGGATGTGGAGGAGGAAATCCTCGATCCATACCGCGGGGTCTGTTGTACCATCATATGATTCAATGTTTACGGGCTTAAAACCCTCTAGGAATTCGTGATCCATTACTTCATCAGTGAAGCATAGGGGGCGTGCGGCGCCTCTGTGCCGGGCTGTATTACAAGGCAGTTCATACGAGTCTTGTCTGGTGTATTCGGCCCGGCCGAATTTGCTTTTGGTATATCCGGCGTGGCGATCATCGTCCCACGTTGGGGTGCGCCCCCGTGATTTGTTGATCGATCTTGCATGTTTTGCTTTATTTTCCAATACATCTCGCAGGTCCCGCGTGTTGCCCCGGGCCTTGGTGTTTTTGTTTGTCTGGTGACGGGGTGCGGGCTGGACTTCGGGCTGATATGCCCCTCTGTCTCGGCCATGAGGTGGCTGATCAGCCGCATCATACGCTGGTGATGTGGGTTTTAATGCTTCCTCCTCGAGTTGGGGTAGCAACCTGTGCTATGGGTAACTCTTGGTTGGGCGTTCGAGTTCGTATTCCTCGGCCGCAAGGACTTCGGTCCATCTATCCGCTAGCAGATCTTGATCACCATGGAGCTGTTGTTGCTTTTTCTTCAGGCTATTTGCTGTGGCTATAAGCTGACGCTTGAGGCGCTCCTGCTCGACAGGATCCTCAGGCACGATAAATTCTTCGTGGCCGAGGCTCACCTCGTCTTCGGAGAGAGGCATGTAATTTTCATCCTCCATTTCTCCGTCTGCTACCTGTTCTGGAGGGCTAGCATGTTCATCCTCCCACTCTAAGTCTGGCTGGAGGGGATTGTTATCGTCTTTAGCACTATCCGGAGTATTATTGTCTCTTGTGCCGGTATCGCTGCTATGGCGGGACTTAGAGCGGCGTCGCTGATATTGGTGCATGGATTGCTAATTGGAGGGATTATCCTACCCTGTCTTATTGCCATCGCCTTCTTTGGGGGAATCCACCATGTATATATCATATGATGAGGTGGTAGTCCAGCGCCCTGTGGGTGGTGGTTCCTGTTCGTCTCCTGCATCGTCGTCCATACCGTCGATGTCTTCGGAGCCGAGGTCGAGCATGTCAGTTAAATCGTTGATAGTGGCTACTAAGTAGGTGGTGGGTGGGCAGCTTATTTCTTCGTCGTATGCATCCCATTCTAGACGGACATAGTTCGGCCAAGGATCTCTTGACAGGGAGAGAGACCTCAAGGAGTTTAGCACGTCGCCAAACAGCGAGTGCTGAAAGATATCCATGGAGGTAAACTCCATGGTCGGTGCCCAATCGGATTCGATAGGCACGGATGCAAGCAGCTCGGAGCCCATGGCCGGGGACGAATCCAACTGTTCGGCAACACGGGTCTCATAGGAGGTGAAGTCAGTATTTGGCTCTATCGCCGCTGAGAGTGTGGCCTCCGCGGCAGTGTCCATCCACCCGTCCTTAGATTGCGCAATTTGTTCCGGATTGATGCCCGGAGTAGTTACAGGCGGCAGAGCTAAGTCATGCTCGTCGTGATTGTGCGGCTCGAATCCGTCGAAGATCAAATCTCCCTGGATGTCGGCAGTATAGTTCAAGTTTCCAAACCTGACCTGATGGCCAGGGGCGTAGCTCTCGATCTGCTCCAGATGGCCAAATGAGTTGGCCCGCAGTGCGAAGCCACCGAACACGAAGATCTGTCCGGTGAGGAAAACCTCACCTCGGATCGCATTGTTGCCGATGATCGAAGGAGCCATCAAGCATCACAATGACGGCACAGTGGAACTCTCAATGAAAGCACCAATGTTAGTGTCAAAACCGGCAGATCTCGGATAGGGGGTCCCAAACTGTGCGTCTAAGGTAGATGGTAACAGGAGGCAGGGGACACAATGTTTACCCAGGTTCGGGCCCTCTCGATGGAGGTAATACCCTACTTCCTGCTTGATTGATCTTGATGGTATGAGTATTACAAGAGTTGATCTACCACGAGATCGTAGAGGCTAAACCCCAGAAGCTAGCCTATGGTATGATTGTTGTTGTCCTACGGACTAAACCCTCCGGTTTATATAGACACCGGAGGGGGCTAGGGTTACACAGAGTCGGTTACAAGGGATGAGATCTACATATCCGCATTGCCAAGCTTGCCTTCCAAGCCAAGGAGAGTCCCATCCGGACACGGGACGGATTCTTCAATCTTGTATCTTCATAGTCCAACAGTCTGGCTGAAGTATATAGTCCGGCCGTCCGAGGACCCCCTAACCCTGGACTCCCTCAGCAGGATACCCATGTTTGAACCGCGCATCTTGAAAACAAGTTCTCTTTGGTAACCTTTAAGTTTTCCGAGAAATCAAACTTCGCGAGATATAAATTATTTTTGAACCGGAATTTTAAACCGGATATTGAGAGCTTCAAAGCTTTGTGGGATATAGATTTCCCTCGAACCAGATTGTCAACTAGAATCTTTCTTTTTAAGTCGGAAATTTTCTGACGGCCTTTAAATTGTCATCAATGTGGCAGTATTCTCTGGGACTGGGTTATCTTCCATTCAATGACCCATAGTTCTTAAATTCATTGAAACCGGCCAATTCCGCCGAGTCATGTTATTGTAGCCCCGAGTCTCAAGACGACTCGAGGAGTTGGCTTAAGATTCTTCATACTTGGCCGTGATATAATAAACCGACATATAGTTGAACAACGAAAATGCTGGAATATGTTGAAGCCGGAAACAAGGTGACGGGTTGATGATCTTCGCAATACTCAATATATATCCTTAGTATGAGTTATTCAATAAACTCCGTAACATGATGGTCACCTTTGAAGTAGACAATTTGTCCATGGAATTGTTGATCACCATGATGAAGTTGAAATCAATCACAACCGAGTCGGCTGCAGGAGCAGAAAGATGAGCTGGCTACGGCGTTGTAAACCAGCGCTGTCGGGTGAGGCAATTGCAGGCGTGGTAAGCCGCGCAGATGGGCGAATCAACCATGCCATGTTGATGTAAATTAGGTCATAAAAACGGCGGTCTCCATGACACAACCATTGCTCTCGTAATGAACAATTGTCCTGCATAAACAATATTGCAGAGCAATGCAAAGATAAACTATTCTTTGATAAAAATAATATGTGCTAATAAAACAAATTTGGATGGATATCACCTAAGCGAGCGACCGATGATTTGACCCAGGTGCAGTCTCGCACGGACACACGTACTTGAACTCCGTGCATTGCAATTAGTACTACTTGGGTGTATTTGCTTCATGGCAGCTGCAAAGATACTTGACGTAGCAGCTATGGAGGCAGCAGCTTGAGGAGAGGCCACGGCCTCAGCGGCAAAGTCCAGCAGAAGCAGAGGCGGCTCGGAGGCGACCTCCATGAAAACTATCACGCAACATCTCAAACAATCACCAAGCAACAACTAGCTTGACCCATCTTCACTTCAAAGCTAGCCAGTAGTGAGTCAGTCAACTTGATTGACCGATTCCAGTTAGCCACACCATTCTTTTTCACATAGACAACACCATAGCTTGAGGCATGCGAAGGTGAGCTTGTTGGCGGCTCGAAGATGTAGTAACGCGTCAACGAGCCTACTTGGGGTGGAGGCGAGACCTCTCACACTGGGGCAGCTCACTGCAGCTTCAGTGGTGTCGCGGGCTCGCGGCAAAGAAAAGGCAGCCGACGAGTCAACTCAGCAACACAGGGCTGGCAACTCTGCGCCGTGGGGACGGCCCGAGGCAGCGGCAACACGTCGGCGATGTGGTTGGCGACTTAATGGCGCGCCGGCGAACTCTACGGCTTGAAGGAGTCCGATGAATGACTTGACGAAGGCGGCTCAGCACGGTGGAGAGGCGGCTGACAGGGCCGGCCTTGGAGCAAAGGGTGACTCGGTATGTCGCCCACGGCTAGAGTGTCAGGAGGCGATGATTTAGCCCCGGCCGTAAGGGTAGGCGGCGCTCGGCCGCAGCAGAGCAGGCGGCTCGTCGAGGCAAGCGTTGTAAAGGCGGCTCGCCGGGGACGAAAATAGGTCGGTGACAGCGACTATGGTAGGCGAAGCGCGATGGTGAATCAGATGGGAACCGAGGCACGGTAGCAACTCGGACGGAAGGCGAGGTGCGGCAGCGACTCGGATGGGAGGCGGAGTCCAAACCTGCCATGGGTCATGGCCGTCTTTTCCAGGTCATGGACACGGAAACCGCCAGGCCGGCTCAGAGCAGAGGGACGCGGACGGCTGAGGAGTCCGGCTTGTGGCCATACGAACAAAGCTTTGACTTTGTTTCTTCCAATGAACGTGAAAGCAACACTTCCGACCAGGAGGCGAATCAGTAAACTTTTTTGGATCAAGAAGCAATCGTCCCCTACCAAAAAACGTAGTCCTGCAGCTACCCCTCCTGCTGCGATTGAAAACCCCAATGGTGTCGATGATTTTTCAAGACGGCGGTGGCGGAACAGACCGCAACCTCTTCTCATTTTCAAACTTTTATTTATCGTCCTGATAGCCACCGAAGCTACTTTTCTAACTCTAATCCGATTATACTGCCACTGAAACTTCATTGAGGAACTCACACTCGATATACTTCCGAGTCGATTCTTCTCGATCTGGCAAATCATGAACTTCCTGATCGTTTAGAGAGCTCCCTCCAATAACTCAACACCACTATGCGCGAGCCCAACGGTGGGCGCCAACTGTCATGGACATGTCACGGCAGATGTCCTTAGTGTCAGGACTTAGTCGTGAGGCCAACGCATCCATGTAGTGGCTTGCAGGGGTTGGTCGGAATCGAGAAACGCAAGGTTTTACCCAGGTTCGGCCCCTCACGGTGGAGGTAAAAACCCACATCCTGCTTCATTGATATTGATGATGATGAACATGATTACAAGGGTGCTCTATCTCGAAAGCTATAGACTTGTTTGTCTAACCCTAATCTATCTAATTCATGGAACGTGTCCCTCTTGGGGTGCCATGTCCCTCCTTATATAAGTTGGAGGGACGGGTTACATGTGGAGTCCTAGTAGGACTAGGACTCTATTACAAGTGGAATCCTAGTCTCGCTCCCTTTGTAAGAGGATATTCCTTGTGCATTTAACTGGCCCACCGTAACATGAGTTGGCCTTACATGAGCCGCCTTCTGGGCCACCAGGTCTTGTCGCTCCTCTGACCCGCTTGCCGGTCACCAATGAACTGCCAACTCTGGGCGGGTTACTAGTCAGTTGCCGGGTCAGGACAGGTCACCATTGAATCACCAAGTCCGGCTGGGTCATATATGCGGCTGGGTTACACCGTGAGGATGATAGTAGGGACCCAGCAGCGCGTGCAATAATTTTGTTTTTTGGGATGGAAAAGGGTATCAACTGGGTTGTCCGGGAGCTATGGCCTGTCTAGCACATGACCAGCCCAGTTTGTTTCTTTCCATTCTAAAAATGGCTAGCCCAACTATTTTGTTTTTTGCAAAATAACCAAAGTAGGTCTACTTGCTTTTCTATGCCCCACTGGGCCGGAAATCTTTCAAGACGAGGAGGGATGCATTTTTCCCAGAAAAATGGGCTATAAGTAATAAGAAATGGGCTATAAGTAATAGTAAATGGGTTGTAAAATGAAAAATATGGCAAATAGGAAATTAGTTCCAAAATACTTTTTTATTTTGGATTTTGATATTTTAAATTTCATTGTTTTTGTGTGGGTAAAATTTCATTGGATTTAAATTAAGGTACGTTTGGATTTTAAATTAATTTGAACCTGGCTAGAAATTTTGGGTTGTATGCTGTTTGGGACAGATTTGAAGGCTGACTTGTAGGTCTACTAGGGTAATGTGTATGAAAGGTTTCGTCAACTTAGTACACAAATGATTCTAGCAGCAGTGACCGTTGGATGTTAATCCAACGACCGTGCTGCTTCTTCAATATCTGATCTTCTTGCTCCAGCCGCCCAAACCGGCGCTGGTGGGACTGCCTGCTCCTGCCTCCCATGGCCGGCCGTACTACCGCACAAGCCGTACCACCCCACCCTACTCCATTGCTGGCCAGGCCATTCCTCTACTCACCCACACCTCCTATTATTTTTCGGCTATGGCAGCCGGACCAGTAAATCCTCATTCTCCCCACCGCGTGGGCAACCACTGCTGAGTCTTCCCCGACTCCGTGTCGTTACCTTCCTAGGCCTCGCCGTCGTCCACCGCCCTGGTGCTCTTGGCACGCCGTGGTCAACATGGTCAACGAACAACATCCATCGAAAGTGGACTGTACATGGAGAGGCTGACAGCTGGGTCCATGCCGCACACAAGGAAATGCCTCCTTATTACACGCAAAATAATGATTCCTCCACCTAATATCTGGGTCCCACCGGAAGGGCCTCTGTATTTCACGAAAAAATGTCCCCCCGCTGACAGGTCAGGCCCACTAGCTATATCTTCGCACGCAAGGAAGTGCCTCCTTAATACGCACAAAAAAATGAATACTCCCCATGCTAGCTGGGACCCAGCATAGTGGGAGGCTGGCATGTGGGCCAACTAAGTTTACGGGGACGGAGGGCTTTGTCAACTTAGTCAATATGAACGATTTTAGCTCCTGTGGTCGTACAATGTCCATCCAACGGCCATAGTGCTTCTTTAACCTCTAGTCTTCTTGCTCCAGCTTCCCAATGCAGCACCGGTTGTGCCACCTGCTCCTGCCTCTCGTGCCTGGCTATGCTACTGGGGAGGCCTCACGGCAGCCTCACACTGCAGCGGAACGAGTGAACCCTCGTACTCCTCTCGGTGTGGGCATCCACTGTCGCGTCTTCCCTGTCTTTGTGTTGTCCCCACCATAGGCGTCATCGTCGTCCACCGCCTTGGTGCTCTCGGCACTGCATGCTCAATATGGTCAACTACCAACTTCCATCGGAAGAGCACTATACGTGCAGAGGCTGACAGCAGGGTCCACGGCCGCACACAAGGAAATACCTCCTTATCACACGCAAAATAATGATTCCTCCACCTGAGAGCAGGGACCCACTGGACAGGCCACCATATTTCACGAAAAAACGTTTCCCCCCGATTGGTGGGACCTGCCAGCTACATCTTCGCATGCAAGGAAGTGGTTCCATATTACAAGAAAAAAATGATTCTCCCCCTGACTACAGGGACCCACCAGCTACATCTTCGCACGCATGGAAGTGCCTGACAATCGGGACCCACGTGGTCGAAGCGTACGCGTTGTCATTCTGGTCACGAACGTGTACGTACATTCGATCGGTCTGTCTGCAAGCTGCAGCGATGAACTGTGGCCGTGTAATGAAGGGCATGTGTTGTAGTAGAGGCGCGCACGTGCCGTAGTAGAAGCGTGCACATGTCGTAGTAGAGGCGTGCACATACCATGTACATGTACGTACAGCGGCCAGTGTGCAAGAAAGTAAATACAGCCACGTACGTACATACGGCGGGGTCTCGAACGCCTACTCGTGCATACGTACGGCCAGGGCTCATGTACATGGCTAGGTCGGAATGGAGAAACTGCGTCGTCGTCGTGTTCATGGGGAGGCAATGGAATGCGTTGTGTTCATCGGGAGGCAATGGAACGCGTGCTGTTCATCGGGAGCCAACCGGCTTGGACGTAACAGCCGAAGGAAACGAGGCCTGGCGTACCGCAAAATGGAGGAAACGGCCGTGTGTTTGACTGACCACGGTCAAAACGGGATCCTATTCATCGGGAGGGGTCTGGCGTACCGCAAAACGGAGGTAATGGACCTCCTACATTCAAAACAGGGTCCTGTTGATTGGGAGGGGTGTGGCGTACCGCAAAACGGAGGAAACGGGCTTGTGTTGGAGCGCTACGGTTGAAACAGGGGTCCTATTCATCGAAAGGGGTGTGGAGTACCGCAAAAAAGGACTCCTCGGGATACTGTTCATTTCCACCATCGACGTCCACTAGAGGCTACTGTTCATCCACCGTCGACCTCCTCCAGCCTCCACCTACGACTGTTCATCCACATGCTCCTATTCATCCAGCCTCCACCACGCGCTCCTCCACCGGCTACTATTCAACTAGTCATCTCCACTAGGTCCTTTTCAACCACCCCTCCACGGGCTACTGTTCATCCAGCCCTCCGATGGTTACTATTCAACCAGCCCTCCACGGGGTCGTCCTGTTAATCTAGCCCTCCACAACGTCCTATTCATCAATCCCTCCACAGGGTCATGTTCATCGACACCCAACCAGCTCGATCGGGGTCATGTTCATCCAGCGGTAACGACTTCTACTATCACGGGGTCCTGTTCATCCAACCCCCACCGGGAACTGTTTAGCCAAACCCCCCAACAACGCTCAGTGTTCATCCAGAGGCAGCATCGATCGGCTTCAGTTAGCAGCAGTAGCGAAGGAATCAGTCGGGTTCAGTTAACAGCAAGGGATCGATCGATCACTCGGGTTCAGTAACGCGTAGCCTGCAGTGCAATCGCTCGTGTTCAGTTAAAGCCCAACGCCTCACTCAGGTTCAGTTAGAGCGCAACGCCTCGCACACACGTGCGTATGTACGAGAGAAACGCGCATCGCTCGGCCCCCGACCACGCACTGTAACCGGGAACTCCCCCAATATTTTCCTCGCCCTCGCTTCTACCATGGTTTTTTCCATCATGGATCGCCCAAAGAATGTCATGCAGTTGCGTCTTCGGCCTGCCCAGGATGAAAAGCCCATTTTCTATCATGATTTTTTGTCATAGAAGTAGGAGCCCACCACATCTATGATGATACCGGGTTTGTCACAATTATCGTCATAGAAGTGTCATAAGCATGAAAGAAAAAAATTCGTTCGGCCAAAATGTCACGGATGTGTCTTCTTTTTGTATTGCATGTTCTTTTCTTTGTTTCTCCGGTAGAAATCTCGGGGCACTCTTTGAAGTTCTTTGTGTTGGCTTGAGTATTATGAATTTGAAATTATTTGGTGTTATTTTAGTACGAACTCTAGGATAGATCGAACCGAAAGAATAGCTTTGAGGTGGTTTCATACCCTATAAACATTTTATTCTTATGTTCTCCACTCGATAGGAACTTTGGAGTGATTCTTCATCGCACTTTGAGGGGTGGTTATATGATCCAATTATATTAGCATTGTTGATAGGTTGCACTAGTGAAAGTACGAACCCTAGGTCTCATTTTCAAGCATTGCAATACCGTTTTTTTGCCCATTTACTATATGCTACCTTTCTGTTTTTATTTATTCAGATTGTAAAAATATATTTGTACCATCCATATTACACTTGTATCACCATCTCTTTGCCGAACTAGTGCACCTATACAATTTGCCATTGTATTGGGTGTGTTGGGGACACAAGAGATTTCTTGTATTCGGTTGCAGGTTCGTCTGAGAGAGAGTATGATGATTGTTATTAGCTAGTGTTGGTGGTGATTAGATAGCTACACTATGACTATGATGATTAAATAGTGTTGGTGGTAATGACTATGATGATTATAAGCTAGTGTTGTTGGTGATGATATGATGCAAGAGTTTTTATATTAATATGATGATGGTAATGAGTTATTATATCATTGAGTGAAAGAACTAGGGATTAGTCTCAAGTGTATGGATCCTAAGTGATCAAGTCCTAGATTATCGTGATAATCCATGACTTGGTCACTTAGGGTCCATCCACTTGAAACTAATCCGCGGTTCTTTCACCTAGTGATTTAATAACCGGTTATAATGTAAAAACAATCTCTAAATTGCTACTGTATGAATTGTATAAAGGTGTATGAATATAACATAAAATAGGAAAGAAATAGAATACAGAATAATAGTAGTAGCGCGGGCAGTGAGACGCGCTACTAGTAATTACTAGTAGCGCCTTTCACTTGAAGCGCTACTACTAAGTAGATATAGCAGTAGCGCGGGTGGACAAACGCAACTGCTAACCTTTAGCTGTAGCAATGTATCAGTACCACGGTTACCCGCGGTACTGCTAGGCCAAAAACCCGCGCTACTGCTAGGCTTTTCCCTAGTAGTGTAAGGAAAGGTCTACCAAGAATAATAGGACATGTAGGATTGCAATCTATATCAATAACAATGAAATCTTCGGGCACATAATTCCTATTTGCAACTATATGAACATCATTAATCCTTCCCATAGGTTTCTTAGTAGTGGAATCCGCAAGATGCAAATTTAAAGAACAATCATCAAATTCATGGAAACCTAACACATCACAAAGAGTTTTCGGAATTGTGGAAACACTAGCACCCAAATCACACAAAGCATGGCACTCATAATCTTTAATCTTAATCTTAATAGTAGGTTACCACTCATCATAAAGTTTTCTAGGAATAGAAACTTCCAATTCAAGCTTTTCTTCAAAGGATTGCATCATAGCATCAACGATATGTTTAGTAAAAGCTTTGTTTTGATTATAAGCATGAGGAGAATTCAACATGGATTGCAACAAGTAAATACAATCTATTAAAGAACAATTATCATAATTAAATTCCTTGAAATACAAAAGAGCGGGTTCATTGCTACCTAAAGTTTTGACCTCTCCAATCCCACTTTTATCAATTTTTGCATCAAGATCTAAAAACTCCTAATCATTGGGACACCTTTTAACTAAAGTTGACTCATCTCTAGTACCATCTTTATCAAGATTTATATTGAAAAACAAAGATTCAACAGAAGTCACATCAATCACTTTAAGATCTTCATCATTATTTTCACGGAAACTAGAAGAACACGCTTTTATAGACCAATCTTTTTTAGCAAGCATCTTTGTCACAGCCCTAGAATTTCATTGTAAATAGTTGCACAAGCATCCATGCACCATGTCCAAATTTCTTTGAAAGTTGAAATGGGGAGTGTTGAAACCCTAACACCAAATGAATTCAACTAGGTTCAATAAAAATATTTTAAATGAACCTACATGCCCTTTAGAAAAGTCCATGATTTTTGTTAAAGGTGAAAACCTCTGCGAAAAATGATGCACATATTTCTAGGCCATTCTGGATTTTTGAATTAAATCTTATTGTATTTGACTTTGGGAATTTAAACACTATAAGTAATTTAAATGTTCAAATAATGTTGGAACTATTTTTGGGTCACTGAAATAATTCTGCAAGTGTCCAGGAATATTTTCAGGATTCATAGAAGTGATTTGGTGTTGCCACTAAATCAAAAACAAATTTGCAAATTAGAAAACAGAACAAAGTAGAAATTAAAAGAGTGAGAGAGAGAGAGAAAGAGAGAACTCACCGCGGCCCAGCTTACCTAGAGGCCCAGCAGAGGCCCAGCCCACTGGTCTCTGCCAGTCACTACCTACCTCCCGCCAAGAGGACAGCGCGTGCGTGGCCGCCCCGTGCGAGCACGGGCCCCGCCACCTCCTACTTCCCACCGCTGCCCCGACGCGTCTGGACGACGCCACACATCACCCCGGACCCTCTCGCCCACTCCCTTGTCCTCATCCCCTCCTCTCTCTCGCTCGACACCTCATGCCCGTGCGAGCTCGCCGACGCCGATCGCCGTACCCGTAGCCAGAGCCACCCCCTCGCCTCTCCGACGCGTCCCCGAGCTCCGCATCATTGTCCTCTTCGTCCATGCTGAGCCAAGCAACCAGGGAAGCACCGCATCGCCGTCCCTGGCGTCTTCTTCAACCTCGGTGTCGGTGATACCCGCCGCTTGATTCATCGCGTCCAGAGCTTCCCCGGCCCCGCCGTCTGCACCGGCTGACCCGCTGTGAGCTCCGCCATCTTCTCCCCTGCTCCCCGCGCTCGTGCGCACCCTCTAGCCGCCTCCTCCATCGGAGCCAATTGCTCCTCGCCACCGGCCATGTCGCCACCGCGGGTACAACCGTGCAAGCACGCGTCCAAGCTTACCACTGAGCTCCCCGCACCCCCATAAGTCCAACGTGCCTAACTGCGGCTCCTGCCATGCCCTGCACCCGTCGACTCGTTCGATGTCCGAACGCCGGCCGCCGCACTTGCCATCACCGCTGTCATTCTGGGCCATCTCCGGCGAAGCTGAGAGCACCACTGGATGCGCGCAAGCACCAGCAACACGTAGCCACAAACCGCACGTCCAACAGTGGCCCGTAGAGCAAACCCGACGCGGGCACCGCCGCGGCCTGTCGCTGTTAAACGCCGGTGGCTGACGTGGCACCATTAGTTTAGGTGCTAATCGCGTTTAGTTATTGCCTATGTCAATGACACGTGGGTCCTCGAGCATAATTAGGTTAGTATACTTTTCTGTTAAGATTAGTACTAATACGTCTGGACCCCATGTGTCAGCTTTGACTTTGGTCAAGTCAACATGGACTGGTCCCACCTGTCATCCACCAAACCAGCCTGAGACACTCACGTATGGGTCCCACAGGTCAGGTTTGACCTGGCCGACCTAGTTGACCTGCTGATGCACACCTATGTCATGATGACGCAGTAAATCATTTTTTGGATTTAAAATAATTAGAAAATTCCAGAAAATGTCTAAAACTTCTAAAAATCATAGCAATTAATCATAGCAATCAATCCATCTGTACCATTTTCATGCATGTTTGAACAATGTTTGTCCTTTGTTTTGGACAAAACAAATAAAAGGGTATTTAAATAATCATATATGGAGTTGGAATTTGAATCATGTATTCAAAACAACTTCATTTAAATCATAGCTAGATGCATTAGCTCAAATCATAGCATATTGCCATGTCATGATCATGCATCATATTGTGCATCGCATTGATCGTGTTCTTCCTTGTTTGCCGGTAATTGTCCCCTCTCAATAGACAATGTTTCGACGATGAGATCGATGACACCGATAAAGAACTATACTATCTTCAGGAGTGCCAGGCAAGCAAAACCCCTTTGTTCATTCTGATACAATCCCAGTCTCTTGCTCCTGCTCTCTTTTACTGCATTAGGACAACAAAGTTTCAACTGTTACATGTTGCGGTAGCTGAACCCCTTTCCTCTGCATGACCTGTCATTACCACAGTAAATAAATGAAACCCACTAGCATGAGTAGGAGTTGTTTGAGCCCTGATGTGCCTACTCATTCATGCTTCTTTGTCATGCCTGCTACTGCTTAGAGTTGAGTCAGGTCCGATTCATCGGGGATGAATTGGAATGTGGTGAACATGTCCTACTGTTGAGAGCTAAGGGTGTGAACACGATTTGGTAAAGGTAGTGGTGAGAGGCCATGTAGGAGTACATGGTGGGTTGTCTCATTGTAGCCGTCCTCAGGAACTGAGTTCTGTGTTTGTGATCCATGAACAGTTACTACCACACATTGGAATGCTTAAGTGCCCCTCTCGACTTATTAATCAACATGATCTCTGTCCAGGAGTTGCAACTAGTTTCTGGTGTTTGTAGGTAGTGTTAGTAGTCTACCAAGTGGCACCCGGTACAGGTGGGCTTGGGATAGACTAGGCACAATGGCATGGTGTACCAAGTGGCACCCGGATGGTGGGCTTGGGAACCCTGCTCACATCGTTTGGGGCCGTGAGCAACACCCCGGCCGGATCTCCTTGCGGATGGAACCCGAATAGGCGATAAACCTGGACGAGAGACTTCTGTGGTTAGTCTGGTCGTGGCCGACACCCTCACCAGGCTTCCGCTTGAAGGTTGCCGAGATACATGACATGTACATGGTGATAAGTGGTGAGAGCGTGTGTGAAGAAGTACACCCTTGTAGGGTTATCATTATCTATTTGAATAGCCGGATTCCTCGGATATGGAAACTTGGACCCCTTGCATAGTTCATAGACAAGTGAAAGTGCATACTCTAAAATGCGCAAGATAAGCGTGAGTGCCATGGATGGGTTCTCATAGGGAGACGGGAGCAGATCCATAGTGGTGTATTGAAATGGTGAATATGTTGACTCGTGTGCGCCACCTCAAAAGAGTTACTTGCAGTCATAGTTAGAATAGCCACTGAGTCAAAGCTGGCTTGCTGCAGTCCAACTCCACAACCCCCTTTGTTGATACTGATGCATATCTAGCTAGTTCTGATGTAAGTCTTGCTGGGTACATTTGTGCTCACGTTTGCCTATTTTATGTTTTGCAGAGAGATGTCAGTCTCGCTAGTAGTTCCGCGTGGACTTCGACGTTTAGCTTGTTACCTCAGCTACGATCTTATACCCTTGGGAGGGTCTTGTAGATAGTCAGGCTTCTTAGCCTTCTTCATTTGTACTTGTCTGTACTCAGACAAGTTAAGCTTCCGCATGTGCTTGTTGTTTGTATGCTCTGTATGTTGGGGTCATGAGACCCATGTTTGTAATAGTTGGCTCCTCGGAGCCTAATGAATAAATACTTGAGTTGTAGAGTTATGTTGTGATGCCATGTTGTATTTACACATATCGAGCATATTGTGTGTATGATTGAAATGCTTGGTATGTGTGGGATCCGACAACCTAGTTGTTTATCCTTGGTAGCCTCTCTTATGGGGAAATGTACTTTTGTGCTTCCACGAGCCATAGTAGTCCGCTACAACCCGGTTCACCGGAGTCCTGCTAGCCTAGCACTACTGCTCCGGAACACTTGACTGGCCGGCATGTGATTCACTTCGTTCGTGTGTCTGTCCCTTCGGGGAAATGTCACGCGGTGACATCCGGAGTCCTGCCTAGCCTGCTACAGCCCGGGTTCCCGGAGTCCTGTTAGCCCAGTGCTATAGCCCGGATTCGCACGCTGCTGACCGACATGCTCAATGTTGATTCATGTATGCCTGTCCCCGTAACTTAGTGCCACTTTGGGTCCACGACTAGTCATGTCGGCCCGGGTTCTCTGTCATATGGATGCTAGCGACACTATCATATACGTGAGCCATAAGGCGCAAACGGTCCCGGGCCATGGTAAGGCAACACCCGTGGGAATACCGTGCGTGAGGCCGCAAAGTGATATGAGGTGTTACATGCTAGATCAGTGTGACTTAGAATCGGGGTCCTAACAGCTTTGATATTAGAGCCTGACTACTTGTAGGATTACCAAGCCAAGCTGGTCGAAGTCGTGTCTAGAAATGCTTTAGTTATATAAGGGAATTGATTGTGGATGGGAACGTAAGGCTCTTTTTACTCCTTATCCTCATGACCTTCTGATCTGACTCATCTTATCTTTTCTACGGGGTTAAGAACTAGGCTTCTCTTCTATCTCTCAGGATGACGAGTTACTATGATAGAGACTTATAGGATTGATGGATTTAAGCCCCAGTTTAGTTTCTACTACTTTTGTGTGTTCACAGTTGGTCTCGAAGTCTTGATATTGTGCTTCTGAGTGGTTATGCCACTATATTGCAGGATGTCGCAAATATTTTTGAGCATTTACAGCCGTTATGCTATCCGAGTCATCCTAGGTTTCTAAATAGTCTGATGCACTTGCAAATCCCTTCTTCTCATTCCCGATGATCCTTTTGGGCCGGATTAATCACACTAATTGCTGAGTTGAGGTACTCCATTGCCTCGACATATATGTTGGAGTTATTATTATGACCCTAGGTGTCTTAGGGGATCACCTAGTAATCTAGCCATGTTTTGTGTTCCCAGCGTGATGATTCTGGCCACCATTCTTGAAAGCATCCCGTGATGCCATTTAGTAGTATGTATTCTATTCCTGGGTTCTTGAACCCGAGATTCACCCTACTTACCTCATGTTGATAGTTTTGCTAGTTCCTTTAGGATATTAGTAACCTTTGCGATAGTGCTCGAGGTTCGTGGTACATCCTTCTTCCAATTACCATGAACCATTCTTGGCAGGAGTTCTTTTGAACCAAAAGGTCACGACCAGAGTGCTCTTGATGAGTTCTCCATTCTATATTGTGAATCTGCTAGTTCTACCCTTTCCGCATGGGTTATCCGGAAGAAATGTTGAGCTTCGCTCGACATGTTAATCTATACATCCACAACTCAGAAAGATATATCTTTCCTTGAGTTGTCCCTCTTCATTTGTATTCCGACCATCGTCTATAAATTGATATTCAGGAGTAATTGTGCATCCGTGTTATCGATGCTTATTATTCTTGTGGTCCGTCAAGCCATTCTATTTCAGAATGACTAGGAGAAACAAACTCCAATACCTCGTCCATTTCTGGGATTGGGTCAAAGTAGTTGTATTCCGCAGAACAAATGCCAATCCAGCTTTTGTTCTGTTCTACCTTGGAGTGTTACCATCTTTATGTCAAGAATTTCATGACAATTGCACCACCTCTTATGCATTCTTGCCATAGTGATACTTCTTGCCATAATTATTCATTCCTCGGTTTCCGTGTTATTGTAATCGAAATGCTGACAAGTGTACTGTGATGTGTGAAATCAATACTCCTAGCAACCTCGTTGCTTGGTAGTTAATGGATAATACTCTCACTCTTAGCGTGCTGGTTATTGAATCATCATCCTAAGATTGATCGTGCTAACTAGTCCTTATTTCCGGTGCACTCTTCGGTCAACGAGTTAGGATTGTGTCAATCCCTCACTCTTTTGATCATATTGTCTTGCCCTGAAAAGCAAGATTGATCTCGAGCTTAATAACATATCGGTGGTTCGTGATTTTCCGATTATCCTCTCGGAAGTATTTCCATGTTGTCCCCTGACCGCTATGTTGAGCTCGTGATCAAGTTCGTTTCTTGTAACCAACCCTTCTCCAAGAATCTGTGTTGCATACCCTTCAGCTAGTTGGTTAAGCTAAACAACAACTTGGAGAGTTGGAAGATAAAAGCTTGTCTGACCTAGCTCATCCCTAAGGGATATCTTGTATCTGTGTTGAAGAAAGATGGTATTTTCATCGATTGGTCCTCGTGATCAGTTGTTGGACCTATTGTCTTGCCCAAAACTTTGACTTGAGTATGGGCTATTGTCAAGTTAATTCAGAACCAACGATGTTTGTAATGTTGTTTTACTCGTGATTGACCCCTCGAGCATACACCATTACATCTTTTGGTCTGACCAATGCTATCACTGTGTTCACTTAAATTGTGGATGAATTGTTGTTGAGCCCATCAGCAACATTTTTATCTCCTCCATGATTCGAGTTGAACATCCAGCTAGTGTTGGAAACTTTTATAAGCATTATCTTCGTGTCCTGCTCATGAAGCATATGTTAGGATGAAATAAGTGACTTTCCCTAATTCACATGCATTTGATGTAAGTTGCCGCCGTGAATTCAGGAAAGCTTATTTTTTCTTCCGTTGGAATCATCCCAAGTCAGTCATGCCTGTGCAAAGTATTATATGGTCTGATAGACTGATCATCTTCATCCCATATGCAATTCCTAGCAGAGCAAGCCACTGAGTGATTTGTTCAAGGATAATAAGTTCTAAGTGCTAGTCCTGACGGTACCAGATGGATTTGTACATGGTTTCGTTATCCTCGATGATGGTTCCCACCTGAACTTGATAGTGTTTGATGTAAGACTACTTTGTGGTCATGCTTGTCTTGGACAATGTGCTCACATGTATGTAGCAGAACCAGCTCATATATTGGTGCTTGCTATCATAGTTCATTTCCTGAGAATCTTGCAACGTCATCCCGTCGATTTGTGTTGTAATCCTTCCTTTCAGACATGATGAGTCTGGAATATCCTATCACCAATCGATCTGAATCTCAGGCAGATATGATGGTTGGAACATTCCCAACAATTGCATTTTGTCCCCAGCTTGCACCGCCATTGTGCCAAATCCCCTTGGGCTGCCCTTCTCAGCAGTTGTTGTCCAAGATCATCTTCCAAAGTGGACCTTCCATGGATCCCATCCATTTCCGATGATAAGTAAAAAATCATCCATTGTGTTGTCTTCAACAAGGTAGTCCACATCATCCATCCTAGTCTGAGTATGCCACTCCTTCGAACTCTTCCAGACGATCGTTTGAGAATTGCCTTAGGCTGGTATAGAGAGTTTCAATGATCTTTGTATCAGAAGTAATTCTTTTTGCCACTTAAGGGATTAGTTCTACGAGTCACCTCCACTAGGGTGCCCCGTTATGGAATCGTGGTAATTATCTCCTCGCTAATTTGGACCCATCCACCATCTTCTTAAGCGTGGAATAGTTGCCTACCAAATCAAACTTCACCATCCATTACTATCCATCCGTCTTGATGTATGTTTTGTGTCCCAAATCAAGAGACGTTTAACCGTCTCACTCCATGAGTTGATCCTGATTGCTCGACCTTCAAGGAGATCGATTCCTATAGAGTTTCTTTCTGTCGTCATCGTGTTGGATGGATTTCTCAGAGCAAGACGTCGAGGCAAAGGTGATGATCAAATCAATGTTCTTATGAAGTGCAACCTGGATCGTGAAGATTGTGCTAGCTTTGTGTCCCCTCTGTCTTCTAACCTCACATCTTGAATCTCGGGACGAGATTCTCGTTTAGCGGGGGTGAGTTATCACAGCCCTAGAATTTCATTGTAAATAGTTGCACAAGCATCCATGCACCATGTCCAAATTTCTTTGGAAGTTGAAATGGGGATTCTTGAAACCCTAACACCAAATTAATTCAACTAGGTTCAATAAAAATATTTTAAATGAACCCAAATGCCCTTTAGAAAAGTCCATGATCTTTGTTAAAGGTGAAAACCTCTGCCAAAAATGATGCACATATTTCTAGGCCATTCTGGATTTTTGAATTAAATCTTATTGTATTTGACTCTGGGCATTTAAACACTATAAATAATTTAAATGTTCAAATAATGTTGGAACTATTTTTGGGCCACTGAAATAATTCAGCAAGTGTCCAGGAATATTTTCAGGATTCATAGAAGTGATTTGGTGTTGCCACTAAATCAAAAAAAATTGCAAATTAGAAAACAGAACAAGGTAGAAATTAAAAGAGAGAGAGAGAGAGAGAGAGAGAGAGAGAGAACTCACCGCGGCCCAGCTTACCTGGAGGCCCAGCCCACTGGTCTCTGCCAGTCACCACCTACCTCCCGCCAGGAGGACAACGCGCGCGTGGCCGCCCCGTGCGAGCACGCGCCCCGCCAACTCCTGCTTCCCGCCGCTGCCCCGACGCATCTAGACGACGCCACGCATCACCCCGGACCCTCTCGCCCACTCCCTTGTCCTCATCCCCTCCTCTCTCTCGCTCGACACCTCATGCCCGTGCGAGCTCGCCGACGCCGATCGTCGTACCCGTAGCCAGAGCCACCCCCTCGCCTCTTCGACGCGTCCCCGAGCTCCGCATCGTCGTCCTCTTCGTCCACGCTGAGCCAAGCAACCAGGGAAGCACCGCATCGCCGTCCCTGACATCTTCTTCAACCTCGTTGCCGGCGCTCCCCGCCGCTTGATTCGTCGCGTCCAGAGCTTCCCCGGCCCTGCCATCTGCACCGGCTGACCCGCTGTGAGCTCCGCCATCTTCTCCCCTGCTCCCCGTGCTCGTACGCACCCTCTAGCCACCTCCTCCATCGGAGCCGATTGCTCCTCGCCGCCGGCCATGTCGCCACCACGGCTACGGTCATGCAAGCATGCGTCCAAGCTTACCACTAAGCTCACCGCACCCCCACGAGTCCAACGTGCCTAACCGCGACTCCTGCCATGCCCTGCACCGTTGACTCGTTCGACGCCCGAACGCCGGCCGCCGCACTTGCGATCACCGCCGTTGTTCTGGGCCATCTCTAGCGAAGCTGAGAGCACCACTGGATGCGCGCAAGCGCCAACAACCCGTAGCCACAAACCGCCACGGCCTGTCGTCGCCGGCGGTTAAACGCCGGTGGCTGACGTGGCACCATTAGTTTAGGTGCTAATCGCGTTTAGTTATTGCCTGTGTCAATGACATGTGGGTCCCCGAGCATAATTAGGTTAGTATAATTTATTGTTAAGATTAGTACTAATACATGTGGACCCCATGTGTCAGCTTTGACTTTGGTCAAGCCAACATGGACCAGTCCCACCTGTCATCCACCAAACCAGCCCGAGACACTGACGTATGGGTCCCACAGGTCAGGTTTGACCTAGGCGACCCAGTTGACCTGCTGACGCACACCTATGTCATGCTGATGCAGTAAATCATTTTCTGGATTTAAAATAATTCGAAAAATCCAGAAAATGTCTAAAACTTCTAAAAAATCATAGCAATTAATCTATAACTCAGAATGAAATAATTTATATATGAAAAATTATCAAAAAAATTCAAGGAATCCATTTGTACCATTTTCATGCATGTTTGAACAATGTTTGTCCTCTGTTTTGGACAAAACAAATAAAGGGCATTTAAATAATCATATATGGAGTTGGAATTTGAATCATGTATTCAAACCAAGTTCATTTAAATCATAGCTAGATGCATTAGCTCAAATCACAGCATATTACCATGTCATGATCATGCATCATATTGTGCATCACATTGATTGTGTTCTTCCTTGTTTGCAGGTAATTGTCCCCTCTCAGTAGACGACGTTCCGACGATGAGATCAATGACACCGACTATCTTCAGGAGTGCCAGGCAAGCAAAACCCCCTTGTTCATTCTGTACAATCCCACTCTCTTGCTCCTGCTCTCTTTTACTGCATTATGACAACAACGTTTCAACTGTTACATGCTGCGGTAGCTGAGCCCCTTTCCTCTGCATGACCTGTCATTGCCATAGTAAATAGATGAAACCCACTAGCATGAGTAGGAGCTGTTTGAGCCCTGATGTGCCTACTCATTCATGATTGTTTGCCATGCCTACTACTGCTTAGAGTTGAGTCAGGTCCGATTCATCGGGGATGAATTGGAATGTGGTGAACATGTCCTACTGTTGAGAGCTAAGGGTGTGAACACGATTTGGTAAAGGTAGTGGTGAGAGGCCATGTAGGAGTACATGGTGGGTTGTCTCATTGCAGCCATCCTCAAGAACTGAGTTCTATGTTTGTGATCCATGAAAAGTTACTACCACGCATTGGAATGCTTAAGTGCCCCTCTCGACTTATTAATCAACCTGATCTCTGTCCAGGTGTTGCAACTAGTTTCTGGTGTTTGTAGGTAGTGTTAGTAGTCTACCAAGTGGCACCCGGTACAGGTGGGCTTGGGACAGACTAGGCACAGTGGCACGGTATACCAAGTGGCACCCGGATGGTGCGCTTGGGAACCCTGCTCACATCGTTTGGGGTCGTGAGCGACACCCCGGCCGGATCTCCTTGCGGATGGAACCCGAATAGGCGATAAACCTGGATGAGAGACTTGTGTGGTTAGTCAGGTCGTGGCCGACACCCTCGCCAGGCTTCCGCTTGAAGGTTGCCGAGATACATGACGTGTACATGGTGATAAGTGGTGAGAGCGTGTGTGAAGAAGTACACCCCTGTAGGGTTATCATTATCTATTCGAATAGCCGGATTCATCCGATATGGAAACTTGGACCCCTTGCATAGTTCATAGACAAGTGAAAGTGGTTACTCTAAAATGCGCAAGATAAGCGTGAGTGCCATGGATGTCATTCTCGTAGGGAGACGGGAGCGGATCCATAGTGGTGTATTGAAATGGTGAATATGTGGACTCATGTGCGCCACCTCAAAAGAGTTACTTGCAGTCATAGTTAGGATAGCCACTGAGTCACAGCTGGCTTGCTGCAGTCCAACTCCACCACCCACTTTGTTGATACTGATGCATATATAGCTAGTTCTGATGTAAGTCTTGCAGGGTACATTTGTACTCACGTTTGCCTATTTTATGTTTTGCAGAGAGACGTCAGTCTCGCTAGTAGTTTCGTGTGGACTTCGACGTTTAGCTTCTTACCTCAGCTACGATCTTGTACCCTTGGGAGGGTCTTATAGATAGTCAGGCTTCTCAGCCTTCTTCATTTGTACTTGTCTGTAGTTAGACAAGTTATGCTTCCGCATGTGCTTGTTGTTTGTATGCTCTATATGTTGGGGTCATGAGACCCATGTTTGTAATACCCTGCTCCTCGGAGCCTAATGAATAAATACTTGAGTCATAGAGTTATGTTGTGATGCCATGTTGTATTTACACATATCGAGCATATTGTGTGTATGATTGAAATGCTTGGTATGTGTGGGATCCGACAACCTAGTTGTTTATCCTTGGTAGCCTCTCTTATGGGGAAATGTACTCTTGTGCTTCCATGAGCCATAGTAGTCTGCTACAGCCCGGTTCACCGAGTCCTGCTAGCCCAGCACTACTGCTCCAGAACACTTGACTGGCCGACATGTGATTCACTTCATTCCTGTGTCTGTCCCTTCGGGGAAATGTCACACGGTGACATCCGGAGTCCTGCCTAGCTTGCTACAGCCCGGGTTCCCGGAGTCCTGTTAGCCCAGTGCTACAGCCTGGATTCGCACGCTGCTGACCGACATGCTCCATGTTGATTCATGTATGCCTATCCCCGTAAGTTAGTGCCACTTTGGGTCCACGACTAGTCATGTCGGCCCAGGTTCTCTGTCATATGGATGCTAGTGACACTATCATATACGTGAGCCATAAGGCGCAAACGGTCTCGGGACATGGTAAGGCGTCACTCGTGGGAATACCGTGCGTGATGCCGCAAAGTGATATGAGGTGTTAGATGCCAGATCGGTGTGACTTAGAATCAGGGTCCTGACAATCTTAGCAGTTCTTTCCTTGCACTCATCAATGGAAAGTATCATAGCTTTGAGAGACTCATTGATATCATGCTTGGGAGGAATAAATTTAATTTTCAAAGAATCAACATCAAGGGAAATTCTATCCATTCCTAGCCAAATCATCAATCTTAAGCATTTTTTCTTCAATCAAAGCATTGAAATTCTTTTGCAAACTCATAAATTCTTTAACACTATTCTCAAAATCAGAGGGCATCTTATTATCTTTCCATAAGAATTGTTGTAGGAATTACCATAATTATTAGTGGAATTACTAGGAAACGGCCTAGGATTAAAATTCCCTCTATACGCATTATTACCAACATTGTTCCAACCAACAAAATTCACATCCATAGATTCATTGTTATTCTCAATCAAAGTAGACAAAGGCATATCATTTTGATCAATAGAAGCACTCTTTCTAGAAAATAATTTCATAAGCTCATCCATCTTTCCACTCAAAAGAATAATCTCTTCAATTGCATGCACTTTTTTACTAGTGGAAGATCTTTCGGTATGCCATTGAGAATAATTAACCAGAATATCATCTAGGAGTTTAGTAGCTTCTCCTAAAGTAATTTTCAAAAAAGTACCTCCCGCATATATGATTTCTCCAGGAAAAGTTTAATCCGACATAAAAAATTTCTATAGTCATCCACAAATTCAAACCATGCGTAGGGCAATTTCGTATAATCTATTTCATCCTCTCGCAAGATTGTGCAACATGTTCATGATCAAGTTGCTTAAAATTCATAATGTCGTTCCTAAGGGAGATGATCTAAGCAGGAGGAAAATACTTGGAAATAAAAGCATCTTTGCGCTTATTCCATGAATCAATACTATTTTTAGGAAAATGTGAAAACCAAATTTTAGCACGATCTCGAAGTGAGAACGGATATAGCTTCAATTTATTAATATCATTATCCACAACTTTTTTCTTTTTCATATCACACAAATCAATGAAATTGTTTAGATGGGATGTGTCATCTTCATTGGGAAGGCCGGAAAATTGATCTTTCATAACAAGATTCAGCAAAGTAGCATTAATTTCACAAGATTCCGCATTAGTAGCGGGAGCAATTGGGGTACTAATAAAATCATTGTTGTTGGTATTGGAAAAGTCACACAATTTGGTATTCTCTTGATCCATCATGACAAAGCAAGCAATCTAACGCAGTAGCACACAAAGAACAAGCGAAGAAGACGAATGGAAGAGGGGCGAAGAAAAGGCAAATCTTTTCGAAAATCATTTTAGAAGTGGTGGAGAGGAAAACAAGAGGCGAATGGCCAATAATGTAATGCAGGAGATGAGAGTTTATGATGGGTACTTGGTATGTCTTGGCTTGGCGTAGATCTCCCCGGCAATGGCGCTAGAAATTCTTCCTGCTACCTCTTGACCTCGCGTTGGTTTTTCCCTTGAAGAGGAAAGGGTGATGCAGCAAAGTAGAGTAAGTATTTCCCTCAGTATTGAGAACCAAGGTATCAATCCAGTAGGAGACAACGCACAAGTCACCGAATACCTGCACAAAAAAAACACCAACTTGCATCCAATGCGATAAAGGGGTTGTCAATCCCTTCACGGTTATTTGCAAGTGAGATCTGATATGGATGGATAAACGGTAAAGTAACATTTTTTGTATTTTTGCTTTATGGAACAGAAAGTAAAAGATTGCAAAGGAAGTAAATAGGAAACTAAAATTGTAGATTGGAAACTTATATGATGGAAAATAGACCCAGGGGCCATAGGTTTCACTAGAGGCTTCTCTCAAGATAGAAATTACTATGGTGGGTAAACAAATTACTGCCGAGCAACTGATAGACAAGCGCAAAGTTATGATGATGTCTAAGGCAATGATCATGAACATAGGCATCACGTCCGTATCAAGTAGACCGACTCCTTCCTGCATCTATTACTATTAGTCCACACATCGACCAACTCCTGCCTGCATCTAGAGTATTAGGTTCATAGAACAGAGTAACGCATTAAGTAAGATGACATGATGTAGCGGGATAAACTCAAGCAGTATGATGAAAACCCCATCTTGTTATCCTCGATGGCAACAATACAATACATGTCGGTTCCCCTTCTATCACTGGGATCGAGCACCGCAAGATTGAACCCAAAGCTAAGCACTTCTCCCATTGCAAGAAAAACCAATCTAGTTGGCCAAACTAAATCGATAGTTAGAAGAGACTTGTAAAGATATCAAATCATGCATATAAGAATTCAGCGGTGATTCAAATAATATTCATAGATAAGATGATCATAAATCCACAATTTATCGGATATCGGCAAACACACTGCAAAAGAGTATTACATCAAATAGATCCCCAATAACATCCAGGAGAACATAGTATTGAGAATCAAAGAGAGAGAAGAAGCCATCTAGCTACTAGCTATGGACCCGTAGGTCTGAGGTAAACTACTCATGCTTCATCGGAGAGGCAATGGTGTTGATGTCGAAGCCCTCGGTGATCGAATCCCCCTCTGGCAGGACGCCGTAAAAGGCCCCTAGATGGGATCTCACGGGTACAGAAGGTTGCGGCGGTGGAAAAGTGTTTTCGTGGCTCTCCTGGTAGGTTTTGGAATATTTGAGAATATATAGGCGGATAAAATAGGTCGGTGGAGTCACGAGGGGCCCACAAGGGTGGGGGCGCGCCCTCCGTCCTTGTGTCCGCCTCGTGGCTTTCCTGACATGCAGTCCAAGTCCTCCGGATGTCCTCTGGTCCAAGAAAAATCATCGCGAAAGTTTCATTCCGTTTGGACTCCGTTTGGTATTCCTTTTCTACGACACTCTAAAACAAGGAAAAAACAGGAACTGGCACTAGGCTCTAGGTTAATAGGTTAGTCCCAAAAATCAAATAAAATAGAATATTAATGGATACAAAATATCCAAAACAGATATTATAATAGCATGGAACAATTAAAAATTATAGATACGTTGGAGACGTATCAGGCATCTGATGTAATACTAGCAACCTATACTAAGCATTTAGGATTGCAGCTAAAGTATCAATAGTAATAACAAGGACAGGATATGCAGCAGTATAGGATCAAGACGAGACAGTAACAATAATCTAATGCAAGAAGTAGAGGGAAAGAGTAGGCGATATCAGGATGATCAAGGGGTGTTTGCTTGCCTGGAAACACTGCGGACGAAAACGGATCTTCAATCGAAGTAGACGATAAACAGATTATTAGCGGTCTTGGGGTCTATCGCAGTATCGGGTCTACCGAAGAACTGAGCAAAAAATAGCATCACAATGCATGACATGGCAATAAGAGTTGATTACATGCTCTAATGCAACACTACGTATTTTAGAAGGAGCGGGAGAATATCCGGGAATGTCTTTCTGACACCCGATATTGTTCGGTATATTGATCTGGCATAAAAAGTTGAAGGTTTGGTATGTTAGAGGGGTTGGTCGTGCTAATGGATGACATATTCAAGTTGTATGAAATTTTATAAAAATGTTGGCATGAATGATTATTTAGAACATTTGTCAGCACGGTGGAAAGAAAGGGGGTGCCATGGCGACGAATCCAAAAATGATGCCAAGACAACATTTCAGTTCTGGTATCCCAATTGTTTGAGCTACTGTAAGGACCAAGTGGGGGTGATGGAAACGTGCAAGAGCAACAGGGAGTGATCCCTGTTAACGGGTGTCCCACGGTTAGGTGGCATGGCAAACGGGGAACGTGCATGAAACAATTCGGACACGGTGCAAACATAGGGTGCATCTTGAAGGAAATATGCCCTAGAGGAAATAATAAATTTTTTATTTTATATTTCCTTATTCATGATAAAGGTTTATTATTCATGCTAGAATTGTATTGATCGGAAACCTAAATACATGTGTGAATTCATAAACCAATATCGTGTTCCTATTGAGCCTCTACTAGACTAGCATGTTGATCAAAGGTGGTTAATGTTTCCCAACCATAGACATGTCTTGTCATTTGATAATGGGGTCACATCATTAGGAGAATGATGTGATGGACAAGACCATCTGTTAGCTTAGCATAATGATCATTTGATTTTATTGCTATTGCTTTCTTCATGTCAAATACATATTCCTTTCACATGAGATTATGTAACTCCCGGATACCGGAGGAATGCCTTGTGTGCTATCAAACGTCACAACGTAATTGGGTGATTATAAAGATGCTCTACAGGTATTTCCGAAGGTGTTTGTTGAGTTTGTATAGATCTAGATTAGGATTTGTAACTCTAAGTATCGAAGAGGTATCTCTAGCCCACTCAGTAGTACACATAATAAGCTTGCAAGCAAACGACTAAGGAGTTAGTCATGAGGTGATGTATTATGAAACGAGTAAAGAGACTTGCCGGTAACGAGATTGAACTAGGTATGAAGATACCGACGATAGAATCTCGGGCAAGTAACATACCGATGGACAAAGGGAATTACTTATGTTGTCATAACGGTTCGACCGATAAAGATCTTCATAGAATATGTAGGAGCCAATATGGACATCTAGGTTCCGCTATTGGTTAGTGACCGGAGAGGTGTCTCTGTCATGTCTACATAGTTCTCGAACCCGTAGGGTCCGCACGCTTAACGTTCATTGACGATACCATATTATATGAGTTATGTGATTTGGTGACTGAATGTTGTTCGGAGTCCCAGATGAGAACACATACATGACGAGGAGTCTCAAAATGGTCTAGAGGTAAATATTGATATATAGGACGATGGTATTCGGACACCGGAAGTGTTCCGGAGGGTACCGGGTACTTATCGGGTCACCGGAAAGGAGTTTCGGGCACCCCCGGCAAAGATATGGGCCTTATGGGCCAAGTGAGGGAACACACCAGCCCTGGTGCGCCCCTATAGAGGACATCCCTATGAGGAGGAGAAGGAAAGAGGGGAGGGCAAGGAAAGTGTGGATTAGGATTCCTACTTCCTTCCCTCTACCCCCTCTTTCCTTCCCACTCAGTTATATTTGGCAGGGGGCGCGCGGCTTGGGAGGGACTCCAAGTAGGATTCCTCCTACTTGGGCGCCTCCTATGGCTGCTCCTCCCTCCATCCCACCTATATATGTGAGGAGGGGGGTGCCTAGCACACACCAGACAATTGCCTAGCCGTCTGCGGCGCCCCCCTCCATAGTTTACAACCCCAGTCATATTCTCGCGGTGTTTAGGCGAAGCCCTGCGAGGATCACTTCACCATCACCATCGCCACGTTGTCGTGCTGAAGGAACTCATCTACTACCTTGACACCTTCCTAGATCAAGAAGACGAGCAACATCACCGAGCTGAACGTGTGCAGAATTTGGAGGTGTTGTACGTTCGGTACTTGATCGGTCGGAGCTAGAAGAAGTTTGACTACATCAACCTCGTTGTCAAACGCTTCCGCTTTTGGTCTACGAGGGTACGTGGAAACACGGTCTCCATCTCATTGCTATGCATCTTTTAGATAGATCTTGCGTGAGCGTAGGAATTTTTTGAATTGCATGCTATGTTTCCCAACAGTGGCATCCGAGCCAGGTCCATGGGTAGATGATATGCATGAGTAGAACACAAAGAGTTGTGGGCGGTGATCATCATACTGCTTACCACCGATGTCTTATTTTGATTCGGCGGTATTGTTGGATGAGCGGTCCTGACCAACCTTACATGACCATGTTCATGAGACCGGTTCCACCGACAGACATGCATAAAGGTGGCTAGCGGGTGTCTGTTTCTCCTACTTTAGCTGAATCGAATTTGATTGCGGCTGGTCCTTGCTGAAGGTTAAAACAGCGAACTTAACAAATCACAGTTGTGGTTTTGATGCGTAGGTAAGAACGGTCCTTGGTAGAAGCCCGTAGCAGCCACGTAAAACTCGCAACAACTAAGTAGAGGACGTCTAACTTGTTTTTGCAGGGCATGTTGTGATGTGATATGGTCAAGACATGATGTGATATACGTACGTTATTGTATGAGATGATCATGTTTTGTAAAAGTTATCGGCAACCGGCAGAAGCCTTATGGTCGTCTCTTTATTGTATGAAATGCAAACGCCATGTAATTGCTTTACTTTATCACTATGCGTTAGCGATAGTTGTAGAAGCAATAGTTGGCGAGACAACCATGACGCGACGGTGGAGATCAAGGTGTCAAGCCGATGAAAATGCAGATCATGACAATGCTTTGGAGATGGAGATCAAAAGCACAAGATGATGATAGCCATATCATGTCACATATTTCGATTGCATGTGATGTTTATCTTTTATGCATCTTATTTTGCTTAGAACGGCAGTAGCATTATAAGATGATCCTTTGACTAAAATTTCAAGGTATAAGTGTTCTCCCTTAGTATGCGCCATTGCGATAGTTCGTCGTGTTGAGACACCATGTGATGATCGGGTGTGATAGACTCTATGTTCACATACAATGGGTGCAATACAGTTTTGCACATGCGGAATACTCGGGTTAAACTTGACGGTCCTAGCATGTACAAACATGGCCTCGGAACACTCGAGACCGAAAGGTCTAATATGAATCATATAGTAGATATGATCAACACATAGATGTTCACCCTTGATGACTACCCCATCTCACGTGATGATCGGACATGGTTTAGTTGATTTGGATCACGTATCACTTAGATGACTTGAGGGATGTCTGTTTAAGTGGGAGTTCTTTAGTAATTTGATTAATTGAACTTCATTTATCATGAACTTAGTCCTGATAGTATTTGCATATCTATGTTGTAGATCAATAGCTCGCGATTCAGCTCCCTTATTTTTTATATGCTCCTAGAGAAAACTAACTTGAAAGATGATGGTAGCAATAATGCGGACTGGGTCCGTGATTTGAGGATTATCCTCATTACTGCATAGAAGAATTATGTCCTTGATGCACCGCTAGGTGACAGACCTATTACAGGAGTAGATGTAGATCTTATGAACGTTTGACAAGCTCGATATGATGACTACTTGATAGTTTAGTGCACCATGCTTTACGGCTTAGAATTGGGGCTTCAAAGACATCTTGAACGCCATGGAACATGTGAGATGTTCCTAGAGATGAAATTGGTATTTCAGACTTATGCCTGTCTTGAGAGGTATGAGACCTCTGACAATTACTTTGCCTACAAGATGGAGGAGAATAGCTCAACTAGCAAGCATGTGCTCAGAATGTCTGGGTACTACAATCGCTTGAATCGAGTGGGAGTTAATCTTCTAGATAAGATAGTGATTGAAAAAATTATCTAGTCAATATCATCAAGCCACTAGAACTTCGTGATGAACTATAATATGCAAGGGATGACAAGAATGATTCCTCAGCTCTTTGTGATGCTAAAATCGACGAAGGTAGAAATCAAGAAAGAGCATCAAGTGTTGATGGTTAACAAGACCACTAGTTTTAAGAAAAAGGGCAAGGGAAAGAAAGGGAACTTAAATAATAATGGAAAGCAAGTTGTCGCTCCCATGAAGAAGCCCAAAGCTAGACCCAAGCCTGAAACTGAGTGCTTCTACTACAAAGGAAATGGTCACTAGAAGCGGAATTGCCCCAAATACTTGGCGGATAAGAAGGATGGCAAAGTGAACAAAGGTATATTTGATATACATGTTATTGATGTGTACTTTACTAGTGTTCATACTAGTCCCTGGGCACTGGATACCTGTTCAGTTGCTAAGATTAGTAACTCAAAACAGGAGTTGCAAATTGAACATAGGCTAGTTAAAGGCGAGGTGACGATATGTGTTGGAACTGATTCCAAGGTTGATAAGATCACCATGACACGCTCCCTTTACCTTCGGGATTAGTGTTGAACCTAAATAAATGTTATTTGGTATTTGCATTGAGCATGAATATGATTGGATCATGTTTATTGCAATACGGTTATTCATTTAAGTCAAAGAATAATTGTTGTTCTGTTTACATGAATAAAACATTCTATGGTCATACACCCAATGTGAATGGTTTATTGAATCTTGATCATAGTGGTACTCATATTCATAATATTGCTGCCAAAATATGCAAAGTTGATAATGATAGTGTAACATACTTTGTGGCACTGCCGTTTAGGTCACATTGGTGTAAAGCGCATGAAGAAACTCCATGCTGATGGACTTTTGGAATCGCCTAATTATGAATCATTTGATACTTGCGAGCCATGCCTCATGGGAAAGATAATTAATTAAAAACCCGTTCCCAGGAAATATGGAGCGAGCCAATGACTTATTGGAAATAATACATATCGATGTATGCGGTCCGATGAGTGTTGAAATACGCATCGGGTATCGTATGTTCTCACCTTCATAGATAATTTGAGTAGCTATGGGTATATCTACTTAATGAAACACAAGTCTGAAACATTTGAAAAGTTCAAAGAATTTCAAAGTGAAGTAGAAAATCATCGTAACAAGAAAATGAAGTTTCTACGATCTTAACGCGGTGGCGAATATTTGAGTTACGAGTTTGGCCTTCATTTAAAACAATGTGAATAGTTTCACAACTCACGCCACCTTGAACACCACAGCGTAATGGTGTGTTCGAGTGTCATAACCGTACTTTATTAGATATGGTTCCTTATATGATGTCTCTTACCGATTTACCACTATTGTTTTGGGGTTATGAAATAGAGACAGCTGCATTCATGTTAAATAGGGCATCGTCTTAATATGTTGAGACGACACCGTATGAACTATGGTTTGGCAAGAAACCTAAGCTATTGTTTCTTAAGGTTTGGTAATGCGACACTTATGTCAAAAGGCTTTAGCCTGATAAGCTCGAACCTAAATCGGAGAAGTGCGTCTTCATAGGATACTCTAAGGAAACAATTGGCTACACCTTCTACCACAGATCTAAAGGAAAGATCTTTGTTGCTAAGAATTGGTCCTTTCTAGAGAAGGAGTTTCTCTCGAAAGAAGTGAGTGGGAGGAAACTAGAACTTGATGAGGTAATTGTACCTTCTCTCGAATTGGAGAGTAGCACATCACAGAAAACCGTTCTCATGATTCCTAAGCCAACCAGAGAGGAAGCTAATGATGATGATCATAAAACTCCAGATCAAGTTACAACTGAACTTCCACTGCTGCAGGTTGCTGCTAACACGACACTATGATCAGAGACCCTTCGACGAAACTGTGTGCGATACCACACAAACGATGGTGTAAAAAACCGTCAAAAAAGGTGCAAAACGTTTGCAATGGAGGATGCATCAAACATGGTTCAAATTTTAGTTGCGTGTCCGATGCAGGGCATACGGTTCAGCTCAATGACCTATTTGCGATGAGGAGGAACAAAAGAAATGGTAAGCCAGATGAAGGTGTGTGCGATGTACAACATATGGTTCACTCGAATGAACTATTTGTGATTAGGCAACACAAAAGAAACGGTCAGCCAGATCAAAGGTGTGTGCGATATACGGTATGCGGTTCACTCAGATGAACTGTTTGCGTTGAGACATGAGAGCAGAAATGGTTCAAATGAACAAGATGTGTGTGATACGAGGAAAACAGGTGTGTAATCAGAAACGTGTGCGAAGACCGATAACAACACAGACGATTACTGCTAACAAGCCGTGTGTGTTGTGAGCAAATGATTGTTGGTATATAATTGTGAGTGATTGATGAAAACATCACCGACGGGTTACATTGTTTAGTCCGTGTGTGATGTGATTTTCTTTGTCCGCACAACATCTACGCTCTGTCTACAGAGCATCAACATATATACTTAAAAAAACAACATTGCATAACCAAATTAAGCATACAACTACACAAGTGACTACACACATAACATTTCCACACACCAAAGCAAGCAATTACATGCATAATAAAGTAGGAAAACGAGGATCTAATCATCTACTTATTGTTGCAACGACGCTTGCCATTGCTCTGCTTCCGGCTGGATCCCTGGCCATTTTGGGGAAGGAGGCACTTTATCATGTCAACGATCCTCCTGTACATGTCATAGCTCGTGTACTCCTCCTTGGACTACAAAAAAAGACACATCCGTGACATTTTGGCCGAACTAATTTTTTTTGTCATACTTATGACACTTCTACGACGATAATTGTGACAAAACTCGGTATCATCGTAGATCTGGTGGGCTCCTACTTCTATGACAAAAAACCATGACATAAAATGGGCTTTTTGTCCTGAGCGGGCCGGGGACGCAGCTGCATGACATTATTTGGGTCATCCATGATGGAAAAAACCGTGGTAGAAGCGAGGGCGAGGAAAATATCGGGGAGTTCCCGGTTACGGTGGGTGGTCGGGGGCCGAGCGATGCGTGTTTCTCTCGTACATACACATGTGTGTGCGAGGCGTTGGGCTCTAACTGAACCCGACCGAGGCGTTGGGCTCTAACTGAACCCAAGCGATTACATTGCAGGCTAAGCGTTACTGAACCCGAGCGATCAATCGATCCCTAGCTGTTAACTGAACCTGAGTGATTCCTTCACTACTGCTGCTAACTGAAGCCGATCGAACACCGCTGCCTCCTTTCTTTGATGAACAATGAGTGTTGTTGAGGGGGTTTGGATGAATAGTTCTTGGTGGGGATTGGATGAACAGGACACCGTGGTAGTAGAGGCCATTGCCGCTGGATGAATAGGACCACGATCGATTGAGCCGGTGGATAACAGGACCCTGTGGAGGGATGGATGAACATGACCCCATGGAGGGCTGGATGAACAGTAGCCGGTGGAGGGCTAGATGAACAGTAGCCCGTGGAGGGGTGGTTGAACAGGACCTCGTGGAGAGGGCTAGTTAAATAGTAGCTGGTGGAGGAGCGTGTGGTGCAGGCTGGATGAACAGGAGCCCGTGGATGTACAGTCGCAGGTGGAGGCAGGAGGAGGTCGATGGTGGATGAATAGTAGCCCGTGGAGGCTGGAGGAGGTCGACGGTTGAGATGAACAGTATCCCGTGGAGTCCCGTTTTGCGGTACGCCACACCCCTCCCGATGAAGAGGACCCCCGTCTTAACTGTAGCGATCCAACACAAGTCCGTTTCCTCCGTTTTGTGGTACGCCACACCCCTCCCGATCAACAGGACCCCGTTTCCACCGTAGGAGGTCCGTTTTCTCCGTTTTGCAGTACACCAGACCCTTCCCAGTGAACAAGATCTCGTTTCCACCATGGCCGCTTGAACACAAGGTTGTTTCCTCCGTTCTGCGGTACGCCAGGCCTCGTTTCCATTGGCGCTTCTGTCCAAGCCGATTGGCCCCCGATGAACAGCTCGCGTTTTGTTGCCTCCCAATGAACACGACACATTCCATTGCCTCCCAATGAACACGATGAAGACGTAGTTTCTCCATTTCGACCCAGCCACAGCCATGTAGACGAGCCTTGGCCGTACGTATGCGTGAGTAGGCGTTCGAGACCCCGCCCGTATGTACGTACGTGGCCGTATTTACTTTCTTGCACCCTGGCCGCTGTACGTACGTGTACATGCTATGTGCGCGTCTCTACTACGACACATGTGCGCCTCTACATCGACCAGTATGTATGTACACGTTCGCGACCGGAATGACAACACTACGTACGCTTCGACTGGGTATGTCCCGACTGTCAGGCACTTCCTTGCGTGCGAAGATGTAGCTGGTGGGTCCCAACAGTCAGGGGGCGAAACATTTCTTTTGCCCATAATATGGACGCACTTCCTTGTGTGCGAAGATGTAGCTGGTGGGTCCTAGCAGTCAGGGGGAAAACATCTTATTTCACGAAATACGGTGGCCCGTCCGGCGGGTCCCAGCTGTCAGGTGGAGGAATCATTATTTTCCACGTAATAAGGAGGCACTTCCTTGCTGCGGCCATGGACCCAGCTGTCAGCCTCTCCTTGTACAGTACTCTTCCGATGGAAGTCGGTCGTTGACCATATTAACCATGTCGCGTCGAGAGCACCAAGGCGGTGGACGACGGCGAGGCCTAGGAAGGGGACGATGCGGAGCCGGTAAAGACGCGACAATGGATGCCCACGCGGAGAGGAGTACGAGGGTTCACTGGTTCAGTTGTGGTGTGAGGATGCCGTCGCCGCAGAGCCTGGCCAGCGATGGGAGTAGTAGGGGTGGTGAGGCCTCCGCGGCAGCACAGCCGGCCACGGGAGGCAGGAGCAGGCGGCACGACCGGCGCTGCTTTGGGCGGCTAGAGTAAGAAGACCAGAGGTTGAAGAAGCACTAAGGCCGTTGGATGGACATCGTACGGTCACGGGAGCTAGAATCATTCATATTGACTAAGTTAACAAAGCCGTCCGTCCTCGTCAACTTAGTAGGCCCACATGTCATCCTCTCACTAAGCTGGGTCCCAGATAGCAGGGGGTATTCATTTTTTGTGCGTAATAAGGATGCACTTCCTTGCATGTGAAGATATAGCTGGTGGGTCCGACCTGTCAGCGGGAGGAATGTTTTTTTCACGAAATACAGAGGCTCTTCAGGTGGGTCGTAGATGTTAGGTGGAGGAATCATTATTTTGCGCCTAATAAGGAGGCATTTCCTTGTGTGTCGTAGTGGACCCAGCTGTCAGCCTCTCCATGTCCGATGGATGTCGTTCGTTGACCATGTTGACCATGGCATGCTGAGAGCACCAAGGCAGTGGACGATAACGAGGCCTAGGAAGGGGATGATGCGGAGCGGGGGAAGACGCGGCAGTGGATGTCCACGCAGAGAGGAGTGCGAGGGTTCACTGGTTCGGCTGCGGTGTGAGCCTGCCGTTGCCGCAGGGCCTAGCTAGCGGTGGGAGTAGTAGGGGGCGGTGAGGCCTCAACGGCAGCATAGCCAGCCACTAGAGGCAGGAGCAGGCGGTCTCGCCAGCGCTGGTTTGGGCGGATGGTAGATGAAGAGCAGCGATTGAAGAAACAGTAGGACTGTTCAATTCAAATCCAACGGTCACTGCTGCTAGAATCTCTTGTTTACTAAGTTGAAAAAGCCATGTGTACGCATCAACTTAGTTGGCCCATAGGTCAGCCTTCGAACCGGTGCCCCCAGTTGTTAGTGGGAGGAATCATTTTTTCGCGTAATAAGGAGGTAGTTGATTGCGTGTGGCCAGGCCAGCGGAGGAAGTATGGTGGGCCGATGAAGCCTACGCGACATGATAGCGGGCCACAAGAGAAGGGATCAGGCACTCTTGCCGGCGCTGGTTTAGGCGGCTGGACCAAGAAGATCAGAGATTGAAGAAGCACGTTGGCCGTTGGATGGACATCCAACAGTCACTACTGCTAGAATCGTGTGTTGACTGACAAAGCCTTGCGTAAACAAGTCAACCTTGAAATTTGTGGCGTGGACAACCCATTTGCTATTATTTTTATAATTTTTACTCATTTTCTAATTCATAAGGAATTTATTGCATCCCATTTTCTATTTTTAGAATTGCTGCCAATTTTGTGATTAGTACTAGGGTTAGAAAATTGAACTAAAAATGTGCGAAATTTTTAAAATTCACAATTTTTTGCTGGTGAACAAAATATTATTAATCCAAAAATTATTAGCCATACTAAAACAAATTGAAAAATTAAATTAGTACTATGTCATGTTAAAATCCAATGAAATATAAAATATCAGTGAAGAAAAAAACAAAAAAGAAACTAATCTTCCCATTTACTTTTAACATATAGTGACCAAACTCTTTGGCTAGGCCAGAATGCATCCCTCCTCATCTTGAAAGATTTGCAGCCCAGTAAGTCAGAGAAAACAAATAGGCCTAGCTTGGGTATTATTCAAAAAGAAATAGTGGCCTACCTATTTTCCCAATGAAAAAACTACCGGGCTGGTCGTGTTCTTAGATGGGCCACAGAGACCGCACAAACTAGTTTATCGCTTGCTCCTCCGAACAAATCCTCACTAAAATTGTGCAATTATGTCGTTAATTGACTATACATTGAAAATGATGTGGGTCCCACATATCAGCATGGTGGACTAGAGTAAAAAAACAAGGGGTGCATTTGAGTAGGAAAACAAGCGCTTTACTTGTGTTCGATAGTGGACGTGGTGGGTCTGCATTGTCATACTCATATCTACAATCCTCTCATGATTCACTATGTTGACAGGGACAAACGGCGGCGCCACGGTGAGTGCACCAAGGCGGAGGATAAAGTGTTTTCGCCAATGTCCTGGGCTGGGTTGGACATTCTTATTGAAAATTAAAAATGGACCGGAACAATTTACGACATTGACTATGATTTGCATGGGCCCGCTGGTTGCAGGAAGAAAATGGTGGGAGAAAGAAGACTCGTCGCTATCTTTTCCTAAGAATTATATCGACTGAATGTAATGACACTATCATAGGAAATAATATCCTCCTGTTAAATAGTGAATATAAAGAACTGGTGCATGAGCATTTAGCTTTATTTATTTACTTATTTATGTTTAGGGGACCATGAGCTTGTACCTGGGCCGGATTCATGTGAGAGCCTCCCTTCCAGTTAATTATGGGCTCCTCTATTGGGACTTCATCAATGGGCTGCATGTTATCAACAATTGGAAAATGTGTTCCTACGAAAAATAGTATGCGCTACGTACGGTACGGAGCACTAAAGGATCGGACCGTGCAACGACTTCCAGAACATTGTGTTTGTCGTTCTAACAACACATTTATTCAACTAACAGATGAAATATACTACTAATTGTGAATTGAAAACAACAGCAGTAGCAACCAGGGCTGGGGGTGCAATAGAAGTAGTAAGCAGGCAAGAAGAGTAAAGATGCAACTCTCTATTCCGAACCAAACATCAGCCATCATTACAAAAGGGCTACCAAAAAAGAACAAGTGTATGCATCAAACTAAATAAAGATCCTACTACACCAACTGTACGCATCAAACTAATTGGCTCAGTTAGACGTTACTATTTATTAAGCTGTGGAGATTGGCTAACGGCTTGAACCAGATGGGTGCCCGACGGGGGAAACTCCAGCCAGCAGGTCGAAGTCTGATACTTGCGACCCTCTCTCGCACTTTGGGCTACAGAGCGTGGCAACACATATCAGGGTACGGTGCATCTAGAGACGCATGGTATGCTGTGTACTCATAGTTTTGTCTGATGAACGAAACTGCGCTGCCATCATGATCCATGTCGTCGGTTATCTCCTGGTTAATCGGATAATTCAGTCCAAGAAACAAAGAGCGTGTACCAACGCTTCTTACCAGCCTCCAGTCAAAAATTCCTCAAGGACCAGAGAAGTTGGGATCCTGCTCAAAGACCTTGCAGTGACTGTGATTGTGTTCTGCGAAACAACACGTCCGGTACGTGCGAACGATCATCAATCATTCGTCGTCGTCTGATTGAGCCAGGAACCACCTGCAACTGCCATGCCACTTTTCTTTGAAAGGTTCTGGGATTAGGAAGGGTAGGGACACCCGGCGGCCTACAACATCATATCAAGTTGGAGTCAAATAAAAAAGGGCTCTTAATGTAGTCAATCTTAAGAACAACATGTTATGAGCATGAATATTTTTTCAGTAAATGTTGACAGTAATATAAGCAAGCCATCATGATATCATAGGAAAGTAACATACTGCTGTAACAGCCATTTGCAGCAATTACTGGAGTAGGTCAGCAATACGTCCAACCATAGAGGGAGTCGACAGCATAAATGAAGCCCTTGTGTTGAATGGCATCAGAGAACCATGGAGGATGTATGATCCTGCGATGGACGTGCAGATTTATCAACTTACCGCAGTGACCTGTCAGATAGGCGAGACCGCGGTTCAAGAACGCAATTACCCTGAAGTCTTTATAATTCGCAGAGGCACTTGGTAGATTACAACCTTGAGCAAATCAAACTTGGTATCATGTTGGCCACTGTAAGATTCCGAGTATTCTGGGCCGTGGTGCCAAAGCAGTGCAGTGTTAATCGAATGGACGGGGATCAATCGCCGGGTGTACACCTCCATGAGCATCTAGCTGCCGCCACCATCGACAAGCACCATCCAAGACGTATTCATGCCGACCAAGTACATACCATTAATGTAGTTGACGGTGACGGGTATCAGATCGCAGTCAAGAGGGTTGATGCTCGCCACCCTACGATCTTATGCTGCGTGACACGCCGTTTCTGAAGATCAGGCAGCATTAGCAAGCAAGGAGCTGGCTTAAAAAGCTCCGGCATGAGGGCTTTGAGTAAACGGTATAGCCCCGACGAGCACGCGGCGAGCGGCATGGTACTGAGATTGTCCACACGCGAAACAATGAGCTTGATTACCTCTATGGGGAGCGAATTCCAGCCACTCTTTCGGCGGACGCTGCTCAGTTCTACCAGTGTTAGTGCTTGGGTTTTGGAAGAGGGGGATGTGCCTTAGCGGGGATGGAAGATTGGAAGATTATGTGCGGACAAGGATGGAGAAGCAAATATGTGATGTGGGAAGTGGACAGGTGATGATGACTACAACATGCCGCATGACTTACGAGACACTACCAGCAGCGTAGGGTCATATCGGTGCCAGACAACTTGCTTGAGTGATCACAGTACTGGTACTCCCTACAGTACCTACTACTATGCCCTAACTTTCTTGACTAGAGTAGTAGTGGAGCAGGACTCTGCTCTACTACTAGCACCGAAGGATTCGTATATTCTAATCTAAAATAGTTACAAACTTCAATTCAAGTAATGTACACTATACTGATAGTGGAACCAACATAGTACTTAGAATACAAGATTAAGGATGCAATTAACTTCTTATAGAGGTAGAATTATACACGCAATTAACTCAAATGGATTGGACATGTGACTCTATTATTCTCCAACAGCAACCGGCAAATTTCCTCCCGTGGGCCGGAATAGGTTTCTCGGTTTGCATGCGGGTTTAAAGGAGGGGTTTGATGGAGGCGAGGAGGCGTGTTCAGCCGGGCATGCAGTGGGCGGCACAGTACTATTCGATTTGACAGCTACTACTCCATCTCTCTTATTTTACAGGGCGTGCGCGTACTCCTAGGTCGTCAATTTGACCAACCTAATACAAGTAATATATTACGAAAAATATACCGATATAAACTTCAAGTGTTCTATTTTCAAAAGGTATAAATTTTCTGTCATATAGTTAATATAGGGTGATAAAATTGGCAACCTAGGTATACACGCAGGACTTGTAAACCGAAACGGAGGAAGTACTATATTATAAAAAAGGAAAGAAGAGTAGTAGAGATAGGGATAAGAGTAGAGATAGAGACTAGGGAGGGCTGGACACGTTTTATGTGTTTGAGGACTACTTTGAAGTATTCGGAGGAGGAACCCGCCTTGCAATGTCGAAGATAATTTGCGCGCCGGACACATCGCCATTGAAGCCTGGTTCAAGGGCTACTGAGGGAGTCCTGGATTAAGGGGTCCTCGGGCGTCTGGGCTATGTGACATGGGCTGCACTAATGGGCTACGGAGATACAAGACAGAAGACTTCCTCCCGTGTCTGGATGGGACTCTCCTATACGTGGATGGAAAGATTGGCGTCCGGATATGTAATTTCCTTCTTCTGCAAACCGACTCTATACAACACTAGCCCCCTCCGGTATCTATATAAAATAGAGGGTTTAGTCTGTAGAGGCAATCATAATCATATAGGCTAGACAATTAGGGTTTAGCCATTATGATCTCGTGGTAGATCAACTATTGTTACCCCTCTAGTCATCAAAGTATATCAAGATGGACGTAGGTATTACCTCCATCAAGAGGGCCCGAACCTGGGTAAAACATCGTGTACCTTGTCTCTTATAACCATCAATCCTTATACGCATAGTTCGGGCCCCCTACCCGAGATCTGCCGGTTTTGACACCGACATTGGTGCTTTCAATGAGAGTTCCGTTGTGTCATCGCCAGAAGGTTCGATCGCTCCATCAGTTATCTACAACAAAGCGACCCTGAGGGAGGTCTTTCTCCCCGGCCAGATCATTGTGTTCGGCGGCTTCGCACTGCGGGCCAACTCGCTTGGCCATCTAGAGCAGATTGACAGCTACACCCCAGGTCACCAGATTAGTTTTGGAAATCTAGATTATGTCGCTGATATCCGAGGAGACTTGATCTTCCAAGGGTTCACGACCCCAACCTCTGGTCTGGCCTTAAATCCGAAGCACGTCTCTAGGTCCAAAGACAGGATTCCCAAGCCCGCCGGTCTCTCTGCGGCTATTAAGCCTAGTACGGGAGAGCCGGAGGAAGCAATATCACCGGAAATCATCACAATGCCGGACTCCTCTCCGAATGCTAGCCCCAAACCCTCGGAGTCATCATCATGCGAGCTCGGACAAAGAGTTATCTTCTCGCCGCACTCTACGATCTCTCTTCTCCCTCACCGAACCTTGCCTTTAAGCGAGGCTCTGGACTTAATGCGATCCCTCGTCATTACATAGGAGCAACGTCCGGACTACGCCCAGCCCGGAATAGGGGCTGAGAGTGGGGAATTTTACGTACCACCCACCACCCACTTCATAGCCACTATCAAGGACTTAACCGACATGCTCGATTACAGCTCCGAATACATCGACGGTACGGACGACGATGCCGGAGAAGAGCTGGACCAAAACATGCATTTATCAGATGATGGATGGCCACCTCTTCGTATGATGTGTATATGGTGGATACACCCAAAGAGGGTAACGGCGATAACGAGAAAAATCCAATCAAGGATATACCTCCTGAGACTCAACCAAAGCGCCGACGTCAGCAGTGCCGCTCTAAATCACGTCGTGAAAAGGACAACAATACTGGCACCGAAGGGAACAACACTCCGGATGACACCGAATACCAAGAAGACCCTGTCGAGCCAACCTCCGAACAGGACGATCGGGAAGATTGGCAAATTAGCCCTGATGACCAGGCTATAAACGAAGACTCGGAGGATGGTAATTATCTTCCACCCTCCGAGGAGGAGGTGAGCCTCGACGACAAAGACTTTATCGTGTCTGAGGAACCCCTCGAGCAGGAATGCTTTAGGTGCAAGCTAATAGCCACTACAAGGAGCCTGAAAAAGAAGCAGCAATAGCTCCAAGATGACCAAGATCTGCTCAACGACAGATGGACTAACGTCCTAGAAGCCGAGGAAAACGACCTCGAGCGCCCAACCAAGAGTTACCCGAAGCGCAGGCTGCTACCTCAGTTCAACGTTGAGGCGCAGGAGACCATACCATCAGCACATAATGCAGCCGACCGGCCACCACTTGGCCGTGATAAAACGGCAACTCAAGCCGAACACCAGCCCGCACTACCTCGCCGAAAAAGTAAAGACACAACAGCTCGGGGACATACGTACGATCTATGGCAGGACTTGGAAAATAGAGTAGGTCAGACAAGATCGATCTATGGATCAAGGGGGCGCCCCTCTACGCACGAGGACGGCCCTCTAGCCGGGCGTGACAAGCATAACCACCCCGAGCTTTAAACTGCAGACAGACTACATCCGAGCTGCACCACAACTTGGCCCGATATAGAGGTGCCGCACCCCCCTCTGCTTCACTGACGAAATAATCAAGGATGAATTCCCAGAAGGGTTTTAAACCCGTGAATATCAAATCATATGATGGAACTATAGATCCTGCAGCATGGATTGAGGACTTTATTCTCCATATTCATATGGCTCACAGCGACGATCTGCACGGCATCAAATACCTCTTGCTAAAGCTAAAAGGACCAGCTCGACACTAGTGAAACAGCCTGCCAGAAACTCCATTGGCAGCTGGGAGGACTTGGAAAATGCCTTCCACGACAACTTCCAGGGTACATATGTCCGACCTCCGGACGCCGATGATCTAAGTCACATAGTTCAACAGCCCGGAGAATCGGCCAGTAAATTCCGGACTAGGTTCCTAACTAAAAAGAACTAGATCGTCGACTGCTCGGATGCCGAAACCCTAGTGGCCTTCAAGCATAGTATTCGCGATGAATGGCTCGCCCGACACCTTGGCGAAGAAAACCTAAAGTCCATGGCAGCCCTCACGAGACATATGACCCGCTTTTGCGTGGGCGAAGATAGTTGGCTAGCCTGTAGCAGCAACACTACAAGCGAACCTGGCCCCTCCAAAGCCAGAAATAGCAACGGCAAGCCCCGACGCAACATGCACAAGCGTCGAAACAACGGTGACAATACCGATGACATGGTGGTCAATGCCGGATTCAGTGGCTCAAAGTCTGATCAGTGGAAGAAGCCATTCAAAAGAAACAATCCGGGCTCATCCATCTTGGACCGAATACTCGATCGACCATGTCAGATCCATGATACCCCCGATAAACCCGCCAATCATACCAACAGAAGTTGTCGGGTCTTTAAAAAGGCCGATAAGTTAAATACCAAGGACAAGGAGAAGGGGTCACCAAGTGAATACGATGACGAGGAGCCCCTCCTACCAAACACAGGGGGACAAAAGAAATTTCCCCCCAAGTCAAAACGTTGAACATGATATATGTTACTCATATCCCCAAGAGGGAGCGCAAACGTGCACTCAGGGACGTATACGTGATAGAGCCAGTCACCCCAAAATTCAATCCATGGTCATCTTGCCCGGTCACTTTTGATCACAAGGACCACCCGACGAGTATTCATCACGGCGGCTTAGCCGCATTGGTCCTCGACCCAATAATTGATGGATTCCACCTCACGCGGGTCCTCATGGACGGTGGCCATAGCCTTAACCTGCTCTATCAGGACACAGTCCGCAAGATGGGAATCGATCTGTCAAGGATCAAGCCTACCAAAACTTCCTTTAAAGGAGTAATACCAGGTGTAGAGGCCCGTTGCACGGGCTCAATCACATTGGAAGTCATCTTCGGATCACCAGACAACTTCCGAAGCAAAGACTTGATCTTCAACATTGTCCCCTTCCGCAGTGGCTATCACACACTGCTCGGATGAACCATATTTTCTCGCTTCAATGCGGTGTCACACTATGCCTATCTCAAACTTAAGATGCCCGGGCCGTGCGGTGTCATAATAGTCAATGGAAAGCTCCCTCTGTACCGAGGAGCACACCACGGCCCTGGCAGCGGAAGTACAAGGCGGACCTATCAAGCACAACATTAAATCCATGGCCAAGCCCTCAGACAATATTAAACGAGTACGGATTACTCAGCAGCATGGCAGCCCGGCTCGTCCGGAGTTGGACTAGCAATTCAGCCTTCGTCTCAGTCCCCACCGAACTGCGGCGTACATACCGCGCATACATAACTACACACTAAAAATACCATGGGCAAAGATGGAGGCATAACTCGATCATGGTCCACAATACGGCTTGACCTTATCCGGGTACTCATACTTTCCCTTTTTTCTTCTATCCCTTTTCAGGTTTCTTTTCCATAGGCCCTTCATGACGGCCTCATCATCGATCCTTTCGAAGGATAAAACACACCAAGGAGGCAAGCAGCATAGACGTGTGGCAGAAACATCTAGATGATCTTTTTGACGATCACCTTGCCTGTTTGAAGGACCCGTAAACAACTTCCCCTTGTTCTCGGGATGTTAGATAGCCCTGTTGCATATCGCATTATTTGTACAGATATGCTTTGACGTATCAATCACATTATAATGAAACAGTTTGTGGCCCAACATAAGTGGCACTGGCTTACTCCTTCATTATACTTAAACCTTTTTAATTGCATGCGTACATTTTGGTACGACTTAACCCGCCAGGGGCTCCTTTGCGCTCCATATGTTGGCAACAAGTCTGATCACTTTTTAAAGTACAATTCGGCACCCCAAATAATATTGCATTATATGCGTCGGCTCCGAATCATGTCTTTGGTCAATAGTTGGGTTGCCCGGCTCCTATGCTTGCTACCTTACGTTCCGTTTTATCGGCTAGGGTAGTAAAGGGAGAAGTATTGCGATTGTGTTTCTGGTTCATCCAGATAAACACCTCAGTAGAGAAAGCCAAAAACTGACTGTCATGATGCGGCGAGAGCTGGTCAGCTATTCGGTGGGTAAAATCTCTTGCGATTTTTTCCGCAATACGCGACGGATCGGCCTCCACCCGATCAGGCATTCACAGCCCCTATTGTGAATAAACAAACTAGGGGTTGCGCCTATACTCCTATTTGTCAAACTCCTATGGCTAAGTGAGGGTGATAAAGCAACATAGTCTGATTCCTGGTTCGATGCACTAAACACCTCCTTAAAGGACCAAACTCTTGGGTCTAGTGTGTTTAGGTTCCAATCCGAACACCCCCGTACTATCTACGTGGGGGCTGAAACCGAGGACTGGCCAAGTCTCGGATTTAAGTAAACAGCCGCACAGGAGGAAATACTCTCGAAAACAATAAGCAATATATTACATATAGTGATGTGGAGCATCCCATGTTCATCCCCATGTACACTCCGACTACTCTCCAAGCCCCAAGAGAACATAAGACGAGACCTCAACTATACACCATTGGACACAAGGTGAACTCGCTGCTCTTTGAACCATCACTTTCCATACGTGAGACATGGCTACTACCTCAAAAATGTGTGCTATGCATGATCAGGAACCAAGTGGAAGCCCATGGACAAGAAGGCGAGGACACCAAGCGCGAGGAATGGGAAGAAGAGATGCGCAAGAAGCTCTAGCCATCGGACGACCAGTCGGGACCGGACGTCCGACGCCTGAAGACCCACCGGACGACCAGCCTGGACTGGACAACCAGCGACCCCGCACCCGAGCCAAAATGAGCGGATGACCGACTAGTCCCGGACATCCGACACACTCCAGCATCCAGACGTCCGACCGTCCCTGGAAATCTGGCGCCACCTCAACCGAGCCAAAACGCTGGACGTCCGACAAGTACTGGACGACCAGACCCTCGTGAGCCACCGGACGTCTGGTACCTGTCGGACGACTGGCGCTTTGTGCGCTGCAATGTGTTGGGCCGCAGCCCATGTACCATTTCACTTACCCCTTCGTGGCCCTAAACTATATATACTCCCCCACCTCCACCATTTGAGGGTTAGCGGTTGGTTTAGCTCATGTTTAGAGATAGAGCTACGCTCATCGACATCGGATCTACTCCTTGAGAGAGACCGCGGCCTCTTTGGAGAAGATCCCTTTGGATTCAAGACCCCTCTAAGGGAAGATCCCCTTGTGGATTCAAGACCTCCTCACGGAGAAGACCGACTACCCTTGTATCGTCCCTAGTTGATTGTGTACCGTGTGAACCCTATGTATTCGAGGATCTAGCACATGTGTGACTTGTTCTTGTTAGTTTGAGTGTTCCTCTCATTTTCCCCTCGTGTTTCCCTCGTTTTTCCCCTTGTGTTCTTTGTGTTCTTCACGGGATCTGCTCCTTTCGTGAAAGATCGGCCCCTATGGTTCATACCCTACATCATATAGGCTTTGTTCCATAATACAGGATTGGATAAACACAAATACATTCATTCAAAGATAATGTCCTTCGCACACTGGCCTGCTACAATGTGGGATCCTTCTAGGACGTCATCAAAATAGCGATCGGGCGTGCGGTGCTTTTTGCCCTCAAGCGGCCCCTCGGTCGCTAGCTTGACGGTGTTCATCTTCGCCCATTGCATCTTGACGCGGGCGAAGGCCATCTGCGCACCTTCGATGCAGACCGATCGCTTTATGGCATCAAGCCCAGGGCGAGCATCGACCAGCCGCCTCACGAGCCCAAAGTGGCTACTGGGTATGGCTTCGGCCGGCCATAAACGGATTATTAAATCCCTCATGGCCAATCCGGCCACCCTATGCAGTTCAGACAACTGTTTCAGCTGATCACTGAGGGCCACCGGATGCTCTCGCGCAAGGTATTGCGACCAGAACAGCTTCTCCAATGAGCTCCACTCCTTGTCTCGGAAGAATTCCGCAACTTCAGCCACACTGTGAGGCAGTTCCGCAAACGCTCCTGGAGAACTCCAAATTTAGGTCAGTAACAGGTACCTTTTCTTCTCAAATTTGCTCTGCATAATGAAGGTCTTACCCGCCGCAATTTGTTTGGTCTCCTGGACTTCCCGGAGGGCGCCATGGTCTTCAACCCGGGCCTCTTGTGCGCTTTGGCAGGCCTTAGCTAGTTCAGACTCTTGGTCTGCAACCTTGCACTCCAAGGACTCACACTTCTTTATGGCGTCCTCGAGCTCCTGCTGAAACTTCCCGACCCTTGACTCGTGTTTTTTGCGGGCGATTGTTCCTTCTCCGCCTTCTTCTGGGCCTCGCTCAGAGCCTTCTGGAGGGACTCCACCTTGGTTGTAGCTCCTATGAAGCATCATATTAACGTGATCAGCACAAACAATTCTTATAATTTTAATGATCTGAAATACATCATTACGTACCTTGCTTGTCCTCAAGCTATGTTTTGACCTGACTGAGCTCTTCATCGGCCTACTTCAGCCTCTGGTTCAGTTCGGCTACTTCTGCAGAATGGGAGGTCATAGCTAGCATCAACACCTGCTTATTCACATAGACATATATGATTAGTCTCCTGCAAAAATTATTCGATCCTCTGTCCGTCATTTCTTTTTGAACACCAGACAGAGTCTCAGGGGCTATTGTCTGTACTATGGCGTCCTTTTTGCATAATTGTGTCACGTACCTCAAAGCCTGTTAGAAGGCTGGCGCAGGATTCGGTCAGTCTGCTCTTAGTGGACTTAACCCTCTCAACCACAGTACCCATAAGGATACGATGTTCCTCTACAATGGAACCACCTTGGAGCGCTTCCAGTAGAGTATCCGGTGACTCTAGATGGACAAAGGTCACGGGCGGAATAGGTGCACCTCCTTCTTTCGAAGGAGGCTGCTAACCTAATTCTGGAGCCGTACGGGCCCCTGGAATAGTATTCGCCTAGGGCCGAATTGGGTATGGCCCCCGTCGCTAGTCTCTAAGGGGGTTTGCTCCCCCATGTGTCCTGCGGCCGATGTTTCGCCCTCTGGCACCACCTCAGCGCCCTCCTGTACCTCTCCCTGGCCTGGGAGGGTCCTTCGGGACAACACTTCGGCGTCGTCCGTAGTCTTGGGGGAGGAGGCTGGCGGAAGCGACCCACTGTCCATCACCTTTGGATCCAGTGATTTCCCCAAAGATGAGGATCGCTAGAGGTGATCGAGAGTTGTACTGTGGCACATGATTCAACATATTAAAACCACAAAGTAAAAAAGCTGGATATATATGTGTGCAAGTGCCTTTGAGTACTTATGATCCGGCCAGGGGCTTCTTCCTGGGACGCCACTCAGGGCTGCTGTCGGTGTCCTATTCGGAATCGTCCTCAAGGGAGACTCTCCCTTTCTTGGACGCCTCCGCCTCCAGATCCATGGAGGTCACCCTTCTTTTCCTTTGCCCCTCGGGGCGAGAATTGCTTTCCTCCTCCTCCTCGTCGTTCTCGGTGGGGGAAGAGTGAGTTTCGGCGTCTTCGGATGTTGCATCCAAAGTGCCTCTACGGCGGAGGCCGCTTCTTGTCTCCTGGCCCTTCTTCTTGGCCTTATTCTCCGGTGCCTGGTAGGGCACCGGAACCAGCATCTTCATCAGGAGCGGGATAGCTGGGTGTTCGAGCAATGGAGCCGGACACTGGATCCGCTCTGCCTTCTTTATCCAGCTCTAAAAAGACAAATGGAGAAACTTAGACATCTTCCATGGATGCATAGGAAGAGATACACCTTAAAGTATGAAGAACTTACCATACTAGCTAGATGGGCCAGGTCATATCCGCGGTCCTCGAACATCTCCGGCCATGTCTCATTGGCCTTGAAAAGCACCTTCCAGATATCTTTGTGCATGGAGCCTAAGAACTGTCGCAAGGTCTGGTACTTGGCCGGATCAAACTCCTACATATGGTAAGTGTGACTTTGGCAGGGGAGGATCCGGTGAAAAAGCATCACCTAGATCACATTGACGAGCTTGATGTTCTTGTCCACCATGCTCCGACGACAACCAGTCCAGGCCCTTTTTTAGCCAGGAGGTAAGCCGCATTGGGGGCCCGAACTTGAGTTTGGGAGCCGCGGCCCAGGTGGTGTCGTGGGGCTCAGTGACATAGAACCATTGCTTCTGCCACCCCTTGATGGTTTCCATGAAGGTGCCGGTGGGCCATGTGACATTGGATATTTTTGTCACCATGGCACCTCCGCACTCCGCATGTTGACCATCCACCACTTTCGACTTCACATTGAAGATCTTCAGCCATAATCCGAAGTGGGGTGGGATGCGGAGGAAGACCTTGCACATCACAATGAATGCCGAGATGTTGAGGAAAGAATTTGGGGCTAGGTCGTGGAAATCTAGCCCGTAGTAGAACATGAGTCCACGAACAAAGGGGTGGAGGGAAAATCCTAACCCGAGGATGAAGTGGGGGATGAATACCACCCTCTCATTGGGCTCCGGTGTGGGGACGATCTGCCCCTTGGCCGGAAGTCGGTGGGCGATTCCCTGGGCCAAGTACCCCGCTTCCCGGAGCTCCATGATGGAGGATGCCATCCACTTGCCCTACGTTCTAGATCTGGACATGGTCGGGGTGCTTTTTGGAGGCAGAAAGGATGGAAGCTTGGGCGCTGGAGCTCGAGAACGGATGGGCAGAGAGGAAGAAGGCGTGGGTGAAAGAATGGATATTTATCATCTTATAAAGGTAGCGAATATCAAGTGCCTCCCCACTCTCCTTAAAACTCGGCTATTCCCCAAGGGTCATGTGGATGGCGCGGTTGGATTACCCACGCCCATATTGATGAGAATCCCACAATAAGGGGACATGATCTCTGCTTCGATAAGACATGCCAATAAAAACCGCACCTCGGAATGTGGAGCGAGAAGCTAAAAACGGTTCGAAATAATGACGGGGCAGGGACCTAGCGTCTCGCTACAAAAAGTTGTCAGTAGATGGTACTTGTGAAATAGTATACTCTATGCGGCTATATGTGGTGCCTGTCTTGTAGAGCTGGACACGTTTTCTGTGTTGGAGGACTACTTTGAAGTATTCAGAGGAGGAACCCGCCTTGCAATGTCGAAGACAATTTGAGCGCCGGACACATCGCCATTGAAGCCTGGTTCAGGGGCTACTGAGGGAGTCCTTGATTAAGGGGTCCTCGGGTGTCCAGGCTATGTGACATGGACCGGACTAATGGGCCATGGAGATACAAGACAGGAGACTTCCTCACGTGTCTGGATGAGACTCTCCAATGCGTGGATGGAAAGATTGGCGTCCGGATATGTAATTTCCTTCTTCTACAAACCGACTCTGTACAACCCTAGCCACCTCCGATATCTATATAAACCAGAGGGTTTAGTCCGTAGAGGCAATCATAATCATACATGCTACACAATTAGGGTTTAGTCATTACGATCTCGTGGTAGATCAACTCTTGTAAACCCTATACTCATCAAAGTCAATCAAGCAGGACGTAGGGTATTACCTCCATCAAGAGGGACCGAACCTGGGTAAAACATCGTGTCCCTTGTCTCCTGCAACCATCAATCCTTAGATGCATTGTTCGGGACCCCCTACCCGAGATCTACTGGTTTTGACACCGACATCGACGACTTCACCGACTACAACTTCTTCCCCGACCTCGGCAACCTCTTCCTCAATGACATGGGCGACAACCTCAACGCCAATGGTGCTGCTCCCGTTGCATCGTATGTGTTTTTGTCCTTCCTGTTCGAAATCTTTGTAGAATTCATGTTTCTAGTATGTGTCGTAGATTTGATCTGTTCATCTACTATGCTAGTCCAGTGATTAGTTTAATCTCTGTTATAGCCGTCATGATTTATTTTGTGCTTATTTAGACTAAATCTCGTAGTAAATTGCTCATATATTCAACTGGCGCACTGTCCCCTACAGCCACTCCCATTTCATGGACGGCCTGGTCAATGCCTCCAAGGAGCCCTTCGTCTACTGCTATGAGTGCTCGATGCCGTTTTCTGGCTCGCCAGTGGACCTCATGCATCACCTCACGCAGCCGTTTATATATCACTACTGGCCCTTGGCGGAGAACATCAAGTATGAGACATGCTACCCGTTCACCGTGCCGGAGTCGCTGGAGGATCACCGCCGCCTGCTAGTCTCGGAGGAGGACGGCAGCATCTTCCTCTTGATTGTGGGCACCGGCGAGGCCCGCGCAGGCCACCACCCTATCTCTGTAGTGTGCGTCAGGGGCGACGCCGCTGATGCTGACACTGACACGAGGTCGATGTACGGGTGCGTGCTCACTGTTACTACCCTTCCGAGTTACATGGGCGGCGACACTGGCTACTAGCTAGAAGCTGACTGGGCCTGTGCCGAGCTGGGACCTTCCCACCGATGTGGACATGGAAGACGCATGGTATGATTCCCCCCCCCCAACGTGGTGCACGGGGACTCCAAGGAGGTTCACCTAGACATATGTATTACCAAGTTAAATGTTGATCATTAGTCTTCGCTCAATGTAATCCGCTGCCTAAGCATGTGGAGAGTTCCATGCATGATCTTGCTCTATTTGAGTATCACGCATGAATAAAAGTGTATCCATTTATGTTTTACTCTAGAATCTTCCATGTGTGAAAGAGTTATGATGAACCATTTCTTACATCTCCTCTGCCTGCTTCCAAGTCATCCTCGTTTAATCCCTCCATCTAGGTGTATAAGGGCATGGTTAATACTTAATAGTATAGCCAACTGTTGACTATAAAAAAGTGCCATGTCACCTGTAGCCAACATGTATAACAATCGATACTAAAAAACTAATTCTTAAAGATCATTTCTTGCAAAGCACAATAAGTGTCATTTCTTCACAAGTTTTGGATGCGGGTTGAACAGTTGAACGCTTTTGTTTGCAAAAGATACTTTTTATCTATTTCACCCGGATGTTTGTGAGCTCTAGAGATGAAATAATATCCGAAGAAACCTATCGATACCCATTACACATGAGATGACCCCACATCCTTTGTCAAAATAAACAACTCCCCGATCAATGCACTTCATTGTTCCGTGCAACACACGGGCACCTTACTATAGATTAGTACGACCAGAAATTGAACTAACATTATATATAGTACGGTAAATGATGATGCATGTCACCTAAAATTATATCATTGGAAACTATGTTCAAATACAAATCCAACGATATAGTTTTTGTTGACATGCACTAACATTTTGTCAGTTAAATATTCAGTCAAATTCAATGGGGGACTAATAAACCACGACCGATGTAGTACTAGTTTAGAGCGCGGCGCTGCACACGAGTCTCATCCCGCTCGTGGTGCGACAGTAAAGCCGTCATATCACAAAACCCAACCACTCCCAATAATAAGTGGCTTGGTAAAATAAACGGACAAGCAACCATCACATCCCTCCGTCTTTTTTGCATTTCATCTCTCTGCATTTACTTTCTCCGGTTCATCTCACACACTCGATCCCTAGGTACTACTGCTAGTATCCCTATCTAACACTCCTAGGGCCAGTTCTTTTGGCGGCTTAAAAATAAGCTGTCTCATCCCCAGCTTTTCCCATAAGACTAGTCATAGTGGAGAGTAACATTAAGGCACCTCACTCATTCGTTTGAGCTTCTAAACTACTACTATTACCTGCATCCTGGTTTATTCATCACCATTGTAATTTTTGCTAAATTTTGACCAAAGATTTAACTAATAAAATGTTAGTGCATGTGACGTATGCACCTACTTACAAAATGCGTACGGATACACAAGGTTTCCAAACTTTTCCCTTTACATACTTAATTAAGGATGCTAATAATTCCCGAACGTTCGGGATTTATCATTTGCATCCCAAAACTAATGAGATCGCCTTATGAAACTAAATTATATTCCTAATAAAAGCCACGACGCTCGCAGGAGCACTTGCGGCGCGTAACGAGTGCCCTGGTGCGCAGCCGTTTCCCAGGGCGCCGACACAACGCCTCTTCCTCAGGCTCGCAACTCACAAGGTGCTCATTGGCGGCTTGCCGGCAGGCGAGCGCGATCTCACCGGTGTGGTGATCCGGCGCTAACAGGTACTCCTCCTCGCTGGAAGCATGCACCCGGTCCATGTACCGTGAGGAGTAGATGAGGCGCTTGGACCCGACTTCACTCAGGGCTTTGTCACGGGCGTCCTCCGCCACCCTCACGACCCTCGCACGAGCCTTCTGCCAAAGAGCCAATTGCCTCACCCTCTCGGACATGACATAGGCCTGCCAGGCAGCTTGCCCCGCAGCGCGCATCTCTTCCTCGTCCTTCTTCTCTGCCTATATTTTGGGGCGCTCTGCCGAAGGCAAAGCCCCACAAGGTGACATCCATTTCTTTCCAAAGCTCCTGAAGGCTGGGGGGCTCGGCAGGCGGCATGGCGTTCTCCTTGTAGCAAGGAGCCAATGCGTCCTCCGACACGCGTGCTGGCAAGATTGGGAACGCCAACGCATCCACCTCGACGTATCGCAGCGAGGAGCGAAACACCGACGCATCCTCCTCGACTAGTGGTGGCGAGGAACGGAACGACAACGCGTCCTCCTCGACTAGTGGTGGCGGGGAACAGAATGGCGACCCATGACCATCCGCGTGGTGTAGCGAGGGGCGCCTAGGGCTTGGGAGGGGATGCCATGGTTGTCGACGTGACAGGGAGGGGGAGGAGATAGCGATGAAAATGAGCGTTCTCCCGAATGCCATGGGAGGCGCAGTATTTATAGCGAGCAATGGTACACCTACGTAATATATGGACTGAGCTTCACTGGCTAAACTGTAGGTCCAGTTGAGTCACTGACATGTGGGCCAGATGCCTGTTGGGCCCACATGTCAGTGACCCAATGAACCTACAGTTAGGTAACTGAAGCAGCTATGTGGGCATATTTGTTGGAGTAAATTACAGGTGAGGGAAGGGGTGGAAATATTATTGGTCACAATGGATTGGACAAGCGCGGGGGAGGAGAGTCATGCATGCAGATTTATTCCACATGGGGTGGAGTGGTGGAACTGCTGGAGGGAGAAGGAGAGTCAAGCAGGCGTTCAGATTTCAAGGTGCACCAAATTATTGCGTGCGATGATTAAGGCTGGCCATACTGGTGGCAATGTGGTACTCCCTCCTTTCCGGTTTATAGGGCTTAATTTGAAAATCACTTCAACCAAGGTAGATGATGAATGGCGGAATTAATACCGTAGTTTGCAAAAGTACTTAATTAGTACTCTCGTTTTTCTAAAAAAATTGTGTAAACCAATGCATTAATTACACCACATGCATGCATGACCACTCGTATAAAAATCTCAGTTGGTGGTGATAGTATGTCTGTCTCTAGACAACGTGAGCCGTTCGATCTACTTGGAACCAACGGCTGAGATGTGTGTGCATAGAGACATGGCCTTGCCACCGGAGGTAGTGTATAGCAGATATTTACCCACCTCTGCCACTGTATAAAATACAGAACTACTCATTCCTGCCTCATTTCCTTTCTAGTTCATCTCCTTGCATTCTTGCCGGCAGTGGCGAAGGTTCCTAAAGATGGAGTCCAGACCTTAGAAACAACTACAAAAACTATTCCACCGCCTCTATCTTGGTAAAGTAGAAGGGATGTAGTGGTACTCTAATTGTTAACCTTCTTGTGATGACTAGATAGGACATGGCACGCACCTGGACGGAGGAACTAGTCTGCATTGTGCATTTATGTTTTGTCTGAAGTCAATCTACCTCTACTTTGACCAAACTTATAGAAAAAAGTACATCGACATTCACAATGTCAAATCAATATTTTTATACTCATTATAAAACATAGTTTTTATACTCATTATAATCAATATTGTATATATTGATATTTTTGGTACAAATTTGGTCAAAAACTTTGCAAAGGGTTGACGGAAGTAAAAAGGACCAGAGGGAGTATCATCCATGCGGAGTAGGCAAAATTTTTTGCTCATTTATAGCCGGTCAAAGTCTCAAAGGCCGCGACCGCGCGAGGGAGGCAAAGTTCGTGGGAGGCGCAACGGTTGAGGGAATTAAGTGAAGTTACATCCACGCGCCGGCATGGCGTGTGAATAGGCAGAAGCTATACCGTCAGGCCTATGATATGAGTCTAGTAGACATGACATCTAATGGGTCCCGCATAGTACTCCAAAACTCTTTAGGGGCTTGCAGTCGTTTATCCATGGGGCAAGCCAACAACCCCACGCTGCTCGCACGCCTACTCGTCCCCGTCTTCTACCTTACAATATTTCGCTCTCAGTCGTCCCGTCCTTTTGAATTACACCAGTTCAACTTCTCCTAACCCTCCTCCAAAATACATGGCCTCCCAAATCTACATGGTCACCGCTGAGTACCAGGTTAGAGCCATCACTGACGATGAGTTCATCGTCATCTACACCCGTGGATCCATGATGGTGAAAGGATGCCTTGGTCGCTTCAGAAGCATGTTCAAAAATTTAAAGGATGAGTGGGTCGCTGGGCTAGATGTTGAGTACACCACAATCCTGGAAAGCAAGAAGATTCTAAGGGAGGTAGAGAAGAAGAAGCCCGTCGTGATCCAGGTTTGCGTACATAACGTGTGCTCGATATACCACATATTCCATGCCGACGTTGAGTGCCAGGATTTTAAGAACTTCCTCAAGGACGAAATAGTGAAATTTGTTACTCTAGACTTTAGGAACGACAGGGATGTCCTGGGTCAGATACGCCTCGTTGTAGGCCAGCCCTTCGATCTCCAGAAGGCATGCCTGGTGTCCTCCTCTCAGCCTTCAATGTTGACCCTGGCAGCAGCCATGATTGATCCTTCATATGCTAAACTGAAGAAACCTCACCACGAGTTTCATCATGCATGGGAGTCAAAGATAATAGATGAAGATCACATACTGTACGCAGCAATGGATGCCTACCTTTGTTTAAATATCTACAAGGGTTGGATGAAGAAGCAGAGCACAGTGTCCAGTTCAAGCAAAGTAGAGGCTGCGAAGAGGAAGAGGAAGAGGGACGAGGACGAAGTCGAGGACATGGACTCGGCCTCCAAGTAAGGTGGCAGTGCCGTCGCTCATGCTGCTTCTACTATAGTGTCAAACGGACTAGTTGCTTAGTTTTATTTCAGAGGTGTGTTGCGCTGAGCCCCCAACAGAAATATGTTTATGTTCTTTCTCGTTATTTGAACTCTTTAGTATGTACATTAGTACTAGTACTATGTCTTAATACTATTCTTCTTGCAGTTGGTACTACTGCTCATATTTTCGTGTTCCTACTGTACTACTGCTCGTATCTAACTTTCAGCCGGCTTGAAGATGTAAAACTTGTCGGTTTATCATTACCAAAATTGCCGGGTTATAAAACAGACGATGCTAGGTCATAATTGTTGTTGGCATCGGGTCATGTAATTGATCTTCCTGATTTGCTCAAAACTAATAATTTAAAGATTTTTCTACCTGTAGCCGCCAAGTCTTGAGCAGAACAAAGTGATGACTTAAGATTTGCTTCAATATAAATACTACCACTTTGAATAAATCCATGTTGTTCATCTCCGTCAGTAGTAAAAACTGAATATTGCACATATGTAGCCCCCAACTGCCGGGTTCTCATGCTTGCAGCAACCCCGGACGTGTAATTGTCTGATGCCCATAAAAAATTCAACCAGTGTAGCCCCCAAGGGCTGGGTCATTATGCAATAATGAGCAGGGACTTTGTAGATATGATCATGTAGACTTGAGCAGGAACGTGTAGTCCCCAAGGGTCGGCTTAGTAAGGTAATACTAAGCTGGGACTTCATATATACTTGAATTGTTGACAGGAGCAATTGGTAGCCCCAAGGGCCGGCTCATTACAATGTGATAAGTCGGGTATTCAATAAGGTGAGCAAAAAAATGACTTTGCATTAGCCCCCAAGTGTCATGCTGCATGCTGGCAGTGACATGGGACTTGCATATTTATGTAATCTCAACTTGAATAATGTAGCCCCCAAGTGCCGGGTCGTAAGCCGGCAGCAACTCGAGACTATTCCTTCCATTGTAGAATAAATTATATCCATTGATAAAATAATAGCCATTGCGCTGAAGTGACTTTGAAAACCTCAATCATAATATTTGTTATTGATAACCATAATAAAAATCCATCCTTGTTAGCTATTAAAGATTTGAATAATATAACCTGGTTTGAAAACCGGTGCCTGCAATATAAACCACTACATCTGTGCACATATGATGCATGCTCATGATGATGTAATGACGATGCAATGTATGATGCAATATATGATGATGTAATGATGATGCAATGTATGAGTATGATAACAGAATACTTCAATGAAGCTAGCCTGAGCCACTGGATTGTTCATGCGTTTCATGAGCGTGACTCACAGTGTGCCCAATCGACATTTCAAACCTAGATAAAGTCTGGTCTTGCTCAAAGACTTATCAGGAGTATGCGGGGCCAGAGTAACAGCATAAATCATGGGAAAATTTATCCAAGTTTCAAGGAAGTCGCCTTATGAAGACTGGATCCATCCTGACTATTTGTAAACGTTCTCTCGCATGACAAGCCGCCATTTGAACCTTAATCAGGCTTAGATCTTGGTCGAATACGTCGTAAAGACAGTTCGGTGGGTCAGTCAGGATGACCTGATGGAGTTGAAGCAGCTGGTTACAGGTAGGATGACCCGGTCAGAATTTGTTCTCTTTGGTCGAATACGCCTATGTTTGAACAATCCTGCTCAAGAGGGTAGTAACCCTATGCTCTCTTTGGTCGAATACGCCTATGTTTGAACAAACATGGTCAAGAGGGTAGTAACCCTATGCTCTCTTTGGTCGAATACGCCTATGTTTGAACAAACATGGTCAAGAGGGTAGTAACCCTATGCTCTCTTCGGTCGAATACGCCTATGTTTGAGTAGGAAGCCCCCAAGTAACCATAAGTTTTGGCATTGCAGCGATCAAGAGGGTACCGACAGCTATGATTCGAATACGATCAGGAAGCCCCCAAGTGACCATAAGTTTTGGCATTGCGCCGATCAAGAGGGTATCGACGGCTATGATTCAAATACGATCAGGAAGCCCCCAAGTGACCATAATGAGCCAATAATGGCAGGATACCCATGTTTGAACCGCCAATCATGGCAGCAGGTCCTCTTCGGCAACCTTTAATTTTTCTTGAGAACTCAAACTTGCGAGAAATGAATTCTTTTTGAACCAGAAATTTAAACCGGATATTGAGAGCTTCAAAGCTTTGTGAGAGACAGATTTCCCTTGAGCCAGATTTTAAACCGGGTATTTGAGAGCTTCAGTGAGAGACATATTTCTCTTGAACTGGATGTTGAGCCGGAATGCTCTTTTTAAGCCAGAAATTTTCCGACGGCCTTTAATTTTTCATCAATATGGCAGTGGCCTCCGGGACCGGGTTATCTTTCTTCCTTTAATGACCCAGGGTCTTGATTCTCACAATATTTGCTAAGTCATGTCATCGCAGCCCCCGGGTCTTAAGACTACACGAGGAGTTGGCTTGAGACTCTCCATGCTTGACCATGATATGAACAGTGGATTGCTGGAATATGATGAATCTCGGTGGGTGAAAATGGACCATGTCCATTGACCCGTCCAGTGTAGGCAAGGGCCATAGCTTGATAGTCACTTTTTTAATGATGAATTTTGCATAAGAAATTGCACAAACGAGAGTACTTGTTCTCGAAGAAAATAAGAATGTATCAATAAAAACTTTGACAGGATGGATTTCACCTAATATGTTCTATCAAGAAGTATCAGCTGTAGGTTGTAGCAACAATGATAGAGGTGGCGGCTTAAAGCACGGCACCGCGCGACTCAGAAGAAATCCTCCGGGTCCTGTTGACCCCCTTTTTTCTTTTTTTTCAACCGAACCTTCTCTTATCTTTTCCTTTGTTTCCTTTCCTCACCCTTGCCTAGTCAACTGAAACAGATGGCTGGAGGCGGCTTAAACAATCGCGAGTGGCCCTTAGGCAGGGGCGGGTAAAGGTGGCGCAGGAGCGGCTAGGGAGAAGTGCAGCACGGGCGGGTCACCGATGAGGCAGAGCAGCGAACTTCCCGAACCGCCGGCGGTTTGCGTCGTTGCGGAGCAGAGCATGAGCGATGCGGCAAGAAAAAGCACGACCCGGCAGGCCGTCGAGGAACGAAAAACTAGCAGGCAGCCGGCGCGGAGGGGCTCAGAGGCCAGCGAGGGTGACTTGAAAAGGAGGCGGCGAGTCACAACGATGTATAGCAGAGGCAGCACCACAGCGGATCAGTGATGGTAAGGCGGCACATCGGGCGGCTCATGCCGCTGCTGGAAACGGGGATAAGGCAGCACGCGCATGCGGCCCATAGGCGCGGCGAATCTGCCGAGGCGACTGCCGTGGAGTTGAAAGGCGGGTGCGGCGGTGCCGAGCGTAGCAACAGCAGCCGGCGGCTCGACGCGGCAACTTAAGGCTGCGGGTGCGAGCCTGCATGAGGGCAGCTCAAGACACGGCTCAACGAGGACAACCAGGTGGGTCAACTTGCAGTCGTGGCAACTCTCGTTAACGGAGGAGATGGCTTTGGCAAATCGAGGAACCCATGGCGGAGGTGATGTATGAACTGACGGCCTTGACAAGGTCACGAGGCGGAGGCGACGGCATGATGGCGGCTCGCATGTGTTGAAATGAAAGTCTAGCAGTCTCAGCGGCCGAGGCCAGCGGCTCGAACTAGGTCGGTTCATGAACGACCACTACAAAAAATACACTTCCGTGATGATACGTGTTAGTCACAGTAGGTCGCGCTTTTTGTCATGCATGTACATCCATGACAAATTTATGACAGAATCAAGAGTCATACCTGTGCTGTCGTAGAAGTGTTCCATGACATTACCAAAATTATCATCATAGAAGTGTCCACTTCCATGACGATAAATCGCGCGTCACAGAAGTGCTTTCGTCAAGGGTGACCGACACGTGGCATCCACCGTAACGGAACGCCATTAAGCTATTGGGTTGGGTTTTGGATCCGATAACCCGTTAACAGCCCCGACCAATGGGGATTTTCCATGTGTAAAATCATCATTGGCTGGAGGAGACACGTGTCAAGTCCGCATTGGCACAGGTATCACTCATCCAATGGACGAGACACGCCTATGATATGTTGACATGTGGACTTGCCCAGCAAGTTTAAATGGGCCGGCCCAAATGAGGGCCCACAAGATTTTGCAGACCATAATGGGCCGGCCTAGCTAAAGGCCCACGAGATTTTGCGGACCATAATGGGTTGGCCCAGCTAAAGGCCCACAAGATTTTGCGGGCCATAATGGGCCGGCCCAGGTAAAGGCCCACAAGATTTTTGTGTGCCATAATGGGCCGGTCCAGGTAAAGGCCCATAAGATTCTTGCGGATCATAATGGGCTAGCCCAGCTAAAGGCCCACGGGATTTCGCCGACATTAATGGGCCGGCCCAGCTGTAGGCCCATAAGATTTTGAGGAACTTACTAGGCCGGCCCATTAACTAGCTACCATGTTTTGGGCCAAATGCTAGCCCATATTTGATCCGGTCCATTAATGGCCTGCCACGCTCCGGGCCTAATAGTGGCCCATATGAGATCCGGCCCGTTAAAATCCTACCACGTTCTGGGCCAAATTACAGCCCAGATCAGGTCCGACCCTTTAAGAGGCTTTGGGCTCAATTATGGCCCATATCAGATTCGGCCCGTCAACTGGACATTATGCTTTTGGGCCCACTTGCTAAAGGCCCACTTAGTAATTCAGCCTGATATTAGTTTTGGCCTGTTAAGGGCCTGTTTAACATTTCGTCCCTATATTAATTTCAGCCAATTAAAAGCCCATCATATAGTTGGGCCTAACTACGGCCCGGTTTGCATCCGGCCTGCTCGCAGCCGATATCTGATTGGGCCAAACAAGGACCGAGACAATTTTGTCTTGTTAAAAGCCCGTGATTTGATTCGCGCAATCATGGGTCGGTGTTCATTTCGGGCTGCTACCGGCCCGTGAGCTGATCGGGACATTTCAGGCCCAACCTACATCGTGATTGCATGACGGCCCGATTATGTACCGTAATTTTATGGTTTGGCCGGTTTACTGTGAAGACAGGATATATATACAGTAAAATAACTACAACATCGTGAATAAGAAAAAACCTAGACTATACAATAAAGAAATTACGACATATTACATCCACTGGGCATCAAAGTTCGCCACTATGATAATAAAGCACAAGCAGACAGCAAATTACATACACTAGGCATCAAAGATTGCCACCAGTGCAAATAAACACGCCAACAAAATAATACACAAAACCGACAGCACTTCTATAGAGTTCAAGAAAGGTTAGCCCTGCTGGGGAGCTGCAGTGCAAGCAGCTGAGCAAGATGATGAGACTGCGCTTGTTCAACACTTATATCTTCCTCACTCTGAAAGATAAACAAGCAGACAGATGACATGTTTTGCACATAAAAGTATCAGTGCTGACAATTCATCACATTTCTTACTGACGAATAAAGTGACACAGTTTAAAATTGCATTAACACAATATGGTATTGTTCATGTCAAGACATGGCAGGAAATGACATTGTGAAGGAGTTGGAAGCTTCATGACACCATTGGATTACAGATCAAGAACTCATAAGTATCAATGGTTAGTGTGCTCTCAATTTATACCATTTCAGATTGGCAAACAAAGAGACGATTTAAATAATAGTAGAATGATATGACATTGTTCATAGTTAAGACATTGCAGAATATGGCATTGTGCTGTAGTGGGTAGGTTCACCACACCACTGGATTACGGATGAAGAACAGAAGCATACATGCAATGCAAAAGAAAATCACTTGCTCTATATAGTTTAATTTACATGGTATGAATAAGGAACTTTGTTGTACAACTGAAAATTTAAATTGAGAAAGGAAAAACTTTTGTTTATGAACTACATAATAAACATTAAACCAGCAATTTGCTGCAAACACCAAAAATAAATAGCTGTTGCAGTCATGCCTAACCAAATATATACAACAAAGTTTGATGGCTTGAGATGGACAAACTTACATTATTGGTGAAGACAGGTTCTATAAAAGCCTTGTCCATGCTGATGGGGGGCAATTCAATAAGTTTACCACAGAATCTTCTTCGAAAGCATTGCCTTTATTCTACATTTTGTTAAGAGTAAATATAGATGTGATAATATACGAAAAAATGGAGAATATTTAAGATGAGATGAAGAGTGATGCTACATAACCAAGTAGCTATAAATGTAAGTGCAACGATATAGGCAAAAGGTACAGCCAAGAGCAATGCACAGCTAAACTTCTTCAGTACCAACCTTATGGTAAGAGTAAATATAGATCTGATGTGTAGAAAATGTAGGGTAAAGGAAAATAAGCTGCAGACTGATGGTACATGAACAACTACCTGTCATTATAAATACACTTATAAAGGACATCATGTACTTACAAGAACAATGCAGAGCTACAAAAACATTGGCATTGGATTTATTCTACACTAATGTAACCATTCATACAGATCAGATAATTTGGACCGAACAATTGATAAGCAAGCTATCATGCATACTGCTATCACATAATGAACCGGGTATGTATGCAAGTACAGTGAAACAGGACAATAGGTACTAACAAGAGCAAAGCAGATGGCAACATATTTGCGATATCCTGTCGTTCTTGTCAAACCGGAAATCTTCTTCGAGCAGATTTCCTACAAAAAAGATCCGTAAGGCACATGCAGAAAAGTAGAAGTTCAAATTGTCATGTGATTTACTAGACATTACCTCATCCTAGGAACGAGACTAGTGCATAACAAGGTTTTTCCATTCAATGTCTTCTAAATTTAGCATAGGAGACTTCACCGGAAATTCGTTTATAGACTTGCCATCAAAGTGTTATTTCCTCAGGTAACACCGACACTGCTGCAATGCTTCCTTGAAAAGCAAAAGCAAGCTTTGCTTGTCATGACTATCCAGATTGACCCTCGCCTAGTTACAACAATGTAATGTAAATCATTGATGTGTTCAATCAGCAGAAAACAGGAAAATAATAACCATGAATAATAGCACTTACACGTAAGTTGGACAGGAAGATGTGGAAATGGTGTTTGTATTCACAATAATCTTCCCATGATGGGAATATGTGCACGTAGTCCCTAACAACATTGAAAGCATTGTCTTTTAAACTAGGAATAAATGGAATGGGGTTTCAATCTGCAGGAATTGGCCGTCTCTACAGTTGGGATAGGTCTTCGGCCGGTGGACTTGCTATACTTTTTGCTAGAGTGGGATTTTTCTGTGGTACAGCTGGTGCTATGGAAAATGAAATCTGTATACCTTTTGCTAGAGTGCAGGTCCTGTGTGGTGGGGCTAGTGGTGTGGCCAGTGAAGTATGGGTACAGTCTGCTGGGGTCGGTCCTACATTTTGTGTCACTGGTTGTACAGCCAATATAAGTGGGGTGCTATCTGATTTCTCTGGCACCACCATGTTTTTCAAGGACTTTGCTGGTGCTCCTTCAGGTTCGGCAATCACCCTCTTCCTTTTTGATGTCTGATGCACAAGAATAGCATTTGAGTGGAAAACATGGCATGATGACAGATGGAATATGTATTGATAATGGATGGGCATGGCATCTCGACATATATGATGAGTAAACTAAGAAGATGGCGGTGCAACAAAGTAGAAGAAATGCAAGACAACATATGCAAGATACCTGCAATCAATAAAAAATTGCCAAATTAGAACATGCACCTTAATGGGTGAATAGGATAGGCCACCTGCCTTTGACTCATCAAGGTTAGAATAGTCATTAGGATCATATTCTAAACAAGAATCAATAGGTGGGAAGCGTATGAGTTTTATTGCATCCAGAATGGCACTCAATGCCTTGGTGCCAATTTTGTAAGTCATTGCAGTGTTTAGCTTTAAGAGTGGACTGCATCTAGTGCGACACAAAGCAGCTACACCGATCATAGTGTAGATATAACGGGAAAACCTTAAGCATCAGAGTAAAATCAGCAAAGTGGAACTTGCTGGAATATAAGTGCTAGTATTGCCGGTACGGCTAGAAAGGCTTCGGATACCAGCTCTCTTCAAGTGAAGGTGCGGTACTGTTAATATCAGTGTAACTCTCAAAGGCGACACATCTCCCCGCATTTACTTGCTATTCTTATAGGATTCAAGTGGGCAGGCCACTACAAATCCTATTCCTATGTTTACAAGATCCTACGAATCAAAGAGGCTCAAAGTGTCCATCACAACCGACCATATAGACCTCTACACTGCAAATGTCCCTGCTCATCTTCAGTACAAGGAACATAATGTACTACTATCATACTCCCTCTGTTCCAAAATATAAGTCTTGGTTGAGATTTCTACTATGGATCACATACAGATGTATCCAGATACAAATTAGAGTGTAGATTCACTCATTTTTCTCCATATGTAGTCCATGGTGGAATCTATACAAAGACTTGTATTTAGGAACAGAGAGAGTACATATTAAAGAAGAACAGAAGAGGAACATGGTAAAGAAGAGCAAGCAGATTTTGGATAATAAAATGTTGGTTGCGCAGTGCCCACACATGATGAACCAGAGCGCATTAAGAATGCAACTCCTAGTTGTCTCTCGACCATTTCAGGCGGTTGGATGAAGATCCTATGTCTCCTAACCCTTCTTCTTCCTCGTCTCTGATTCTTCCCATATAGAACACCGCACGGGCCGCCGGCCGGACCACCGGCCCCCACCGCTTGTGTTCCTCCGCCACCCCCACCCCCGCCCCAACCCCCACCTGTGTCGAGTTTTCTTCGTTCGGCGAGGCCCCACAACCACCCAAGCCCCTTTGATCGCACTGGCGAACTCCGGCGAGCTCTGAAAAATCGACTGACCCAATTTTGAAATTTAGTCTACTGTGATTTAACTAGTCTGGAATATAAAAGGGGAAAACCATAAGAATTAGGAGTATAGTGTTGAGCATGCCATGGCGGATCTGAAGGTGCAAACCGGACAAAGGCAACTTCGCAACCAAGACAAGAAATCAGAGTAAAGCAGTGGCGATCTATTTTCTTGCTGCGATAAATAAGTTGAGCAGATATGAAAGAGTACCGCCTCTGGTGCGGCGCCGTGTACACATCTGCTGAGAATTTGACGTTGATGCGATAGGGATGGCTGTCGGTGGCGTGGAAGCAGATCTAGGAGCGAAGACGGTGGTGGCGGGGCGCGGTGGACGAGACGGTCACAGGAGCGGCGCCGGCAAGGTGGACGACGGCGGGGATGAAGCGAGAGGACGGGATGCAAGGATTCCGGTCCGAAGCCATGGATGAGAAAGGTCGATCTCTTGTAATGGACAACGGTGTCGGGGTATCAGCTCTGGCATGGTGGAGGAGGACTGCAGTGGATTGGGTGGTTGACGGCGGCGGACGGAGGAGGGTGGGGTGGAGAGGGTGTTTTGGCGCCCACGGAGTACGAATGGGGAAAAGGGAGGTAGAGAGGAAGGGGGAACCATGTATTCAGGGCGCGCTTGTCTCAAATGCGAGGAAATTTACAAACTTAGCCCCCGTTTCAAATTTCTACTACATCACAGCAACATTAGTCGGTTGGGGATAGGACGGTAATCTCGCATACACCGAATATTTGCCGGTGAGAGTTTGTTTTTGGCGCCCACCGTGTATGAATATGAATCGGGGAGGGAGTCGATTTCGGCCGAGGACACACTGTGTTTTGGCGCCCACCGTGTATGAATCCGGGTGAGAGGCGGTTACGTCACATTTGGGTGAAATTACAAACCTACCCCTATCGAAACCTATAGAAATCCAGCAGATAGGCTTTGCGTGGCAGGGATAGGTAGTAGTGATTTCCATCTCGCAGATTTTGGTTTCGGGCGGCTACTATGACTTTTCCCACTTCGTTCAAATTTTGCAGAGTGCACGTTTACCGTGCCAACTCAATTCGAATCCCGTTTGTATTCTATTTTTTTTCGGGCGGGATCCATTTTCAATTGGAATTACATTCTATATACATCATTTTTTTATATATACTTTCAAAAGCACAACACCATTTATACATAAATATGGTTTAAAAATGGCATGATCTCAGATTCATAAGGTTTTATCCATCAATTTGGATTTTCAAATATTTGAAACCACTTTATGTTGAAATCCAATGTATGCATTCCTCGCTAACTGTCTCCAATTAATGTGTGTTTCATGCGGGTTTTTTTACTTCTCAAACATGTATAATATGTTTCACACATGCAACATATAGTGTAATCTCATTTAGACATTAATTGCATATAAACCATGCATTGCTTGTAATTGAAGAATCTATGGATCACCAATATTGATAAACTATATAACATTACACGTGTGCCCAAATTCAAATGAATATGCATGTTTGATACACCAATTTGTGTTATGATATTATCGATGTCGTGATCTCCAGTTTAAATGTTTGAATCCCCTTTATTCTAGATATTCGTCTCATATAGCTATCACTCATGCTTATATAGGACTATCTCTCTGGACCTATACGCGTTCATCGTCTCTCAGGTATCTCTTGTGCTACCTGTATGTCGACAATGATCTTTTATCTTCGTAACACACTGACAGTACTCTCTCCCTCGACCTTCATCACTCTATCCCTCTCTAAGTGTATCTCGCTCCCTGCTATGTGTCTCTAACTATGATTCTCCATGTGGAATCTCTTTCTCTCACACAAACACAAAACTTTGTATCCCGGGGTCTCATTTCTCTCTACTATTCCCATGTGTGCCACTCGCACACCCATCATACAGAGATGTCTTTCGCTCCTTAGATATGAGAACCTATGACTCTTCCTCTTCAATATCTCTTTCTCACACACAAACACAAACTCTGTCTCCCAGGGTCTCATATTTCTCCATTGTTCTCTTGTATGTCGCTAACACACACCCTCTCTCCGTAGAGATATCTTGCGTTCCCTCGTATGTCTTTCTAGCTATCACTCTCGTTGTGAAATATCTTTCTCTCTTGCAGACACAAAACTCCGTCTCTCTGGATCTCATTTCTCTCTGATATCTATTTGTATGTGACTCACATGCACCCTCTCTCTATATGTCTCACACCCACACACATAACCCAGCCTTCTGATCCACTCAACTCCTATCTCTAACGCACACTAGCTAGCATCTTTATCTTTCTATTTATCTGTTTCTCCATCAACCTTCTTTCTCGCCCTCACTCTTGATTCCTATCACGCACACTACATATGTTTCTCTCTACATGCAGTCAAGTGCCCTCTCACACACATATATAACTTCACCCTTTGAACCACCCGACGGTTATCTCCAACACCCAAACTAGCGGATGTCCCTCTAGCTGGCATCTCCATCTCTGTATCTATCTGTAGTTTCTCCATCAACATTTCTTTCTCGCACAGAGTCTTGCTTCCTATCACCCACACTATATATGTCTCTCCATACATATGCATTTATAGGTTGGTCTCTTTTGCACAATCATTGCGCCTCACTCGCTCTGCTCAACATAGATGCATGCTCTAGCCCATGCCACTATCTCTTAAAGACAAAAACACATGCTCAATTGTCGGGCCTTCTTCCCTGCATTCTCACATGCATGCATATTGTCATACCGATCCATCTCTCCCATGTCATTGATCTTATGACGTATGTCTTCTTTCTTTTATCTCGATCATGCGTGCGCGCACACACACACATCCCACGTATACATGTATACCTCTTACACATGCACATTCAAGGTCTCTATGTCTCCATACGTAGTTAACTACCCTCAATCCTAATGCCACATCGAATCGTTCTCCTCTTTTGTGCACATAACTTCCGGTCTTCCGCCTGGATGGGTAAAACACACACTCACACTTAACAATCTCCTTCTAGCTACCCCCCTGCCTCTCACTCTTCCCCTATATCCCCGAAACCAGTAAGACCATCCCTTTGTTTAATGCCCGCCTACATGCACCATCGATATATAGTAGTCTTCCTTGCTGTCTCTCGAACAAACACATTCTCTCAATGTGGACTCCTCTAACTCGCACACACCTTCTCTTCCCTCTCTACAGGGATTTTCTCTCTCGCACCCCATCGTTGGTGGCCTTTGCCATACACATCACCTCTCTATGATGAAGCCATGCACACTTAAATTACATCCGCCACAGAGGACCCCGCGACACACACACACGCACACACACACACGCACGCACGCACCCCCCCCACACATACTAAGACTCCATCTCTCTCTCTCACACACACACAAACACAC